>NW_025533558.1:2500-227500 GCF_020615455.1 Coregonus clupeaformis
TCAGAGAGGAGATGTCCTGAGGAGGAGGACAGAACCCCAGTCAGAGAGGAGATGTCCTGAGGAGGAGAACAGAACCCCAGTTAGAGAGGAGATGTCCTGAGGAGGAGAACAGAACCCCAGTCAGAGAGGAGATGTCCTGAGGGAGGAGAACAGAACCCCAGTCAGAGAGGAGATGTCCTGAGGAGAGACAGAACCCCAGTCAGAGAGGAGATGTCCTGAGGAGGAGAACAGAACCCCAGTTAGAGAGGAGATGTCCTGAGGAGGAGAACAGAACCCCAGTCAGAGAGGAGATGTCCTGAGGAGGAGAACAGAACCCCAGTCAGAGAGGAGATGTCCTGAGGAGGAGAACAGAACCCCAGTCAGAGAGGAGATGTCCTGAGGAGGAGAACCCAGTGAGGAATTAGTAGCGGTGTAATGGTAATCATATTCATCAACACCAATGAATACATTTTAAAAAAACTAAATAATACAATAGGCCTACAGTGAGGGAATTTCTTTTTGATCCCCTGCTGATTTTGTATGTTTGCCCACTGACAAAGAAATGATCAGTCTATAATTGTAATGGTAGGTTTATTTGAACAGTGAGAGACAGAATAACAACAGAAAAACTCATGTCAAAAATGTTATAAATTGATTTGCATTTTAATGAGGGAAATAAGTATTTGACCCCCTCTCAATCAGAAAGATTTCTGGCTCCCAGGTGTCTTTTATACAGGTAACAAGCTGAGATTAGGAGCACACTCTTAAAGGGTGTGCTCCTAATCTCAGTTTGTTACCTGTATAAAAGACACCTGTCCACAGAAGCAATCAATCAATCAGATTCCAAACTCTCCACCATGGCCAAGACCAAAGAGCTCTCCAAGGATGTCAGGGACAGGATTGTAGACCTACACAAGGCTGGAATGGGCTACAAGACCATCGCCAAGCAGCTTGGTGAGAAGGTGACAACAGTTGGTTCGATTATTCGCAAATGGAAGAAACACAAAATAACTGTCAGTCTCCCTCGGCCTGGGGCTCCATGCAAGTTCTCACCTCGTGGAGTTGCAATGATCATGAGAACGGTGAGGAATCAGCCCAGAACTACACGGGAGGATCTTGTCAATGATCTCAAGGCAGCTGGGACCATAGTCACCAAGAAAACAATTGGTAACACACTACGCCGTGAAGGACTGAAATCCTGCAGCGCCCGCAAGGTCCCCCTGCTCAAGAAAGCACATATACAGGCCCGTCTGAAGTTTGCCAATGAACATCTGAATGATTCAGAGGAGAACTGGGTGAAAGTGTTGTGGTCAGATGAGACCAAAATCGAGCTCTTTGGCATCAACTCAACTCGCCGTGTTTGGAGGAGGAGGAATGCTGCCTATGACCCCAAGAACACCATCCCCACCGTCAAACATGGAGGTGGAAACATTATGCTTTGGGTTGTTTTTCTGCTAAGGGGACAGGACAACTTCAACGCATCAAAGGGACGATGGACGGGGCCATGTACCGTCAAATTTTGGGTGAGAACCTCCTTCCCTCAGCCAGGACATTGAAAATGGGTCGTCGATGGGTATTCCAGCATGACAATGACCCAAAACACACAGCCAAGGCAACAAAGGAGTGGCTCAAGAAGAAGCACATTAAGGTCCTGGAGTGGCCTAGCCAGTCTCCAGACCTTAATCCCATAGAAAATCTGTGGAGGGAGCTGAAGGTTCGAGTTGCCAAACGTCAGCCTCGAAACCTTAATGACTTGGAGAAGATCTGCAAAGAGGAGTGGGACAAAATCCCTCCTGAGATGTGTGCAAACCTGGTGGCCAACTACAAGAAACGTCTGACCTCTGTGATTGCCAACAAGGGTTTTGCCACCAAGTACTAAGTCATGTTTTGCAGAGGGGTCAAATACTTATTCATTAAAATGCAAATCAATTTATAACATTTTTTACATGCGTTTTTCTGGATTTTTTTGTTGTTATTCTGTCTCTCACTGTTCAAATAAACCTACCATTAAAATTATAGACTGATCATGTCTCTGCCAGTGGGCAAACGTACAAAATCAGCAGGGGATCAAATACTTTTCCCCCCCTCACTGTATAGGCTATGAATACACTGCGTTGTATGCCTCAAGTAAATCTGAGCTGAAAAAAACATTTCATGCTATTCCATTAAAACAACTGAAGCCTATTCGCACGTTGTAATCAAAATTCTAATCTTAAAAAGGTGCATTTCAAACTGTCATTTTCTGAGGTGCAGCCGGGAACTAGTTCTGTACGATGACGAGTGGGTGGGGTCGGATAAACTAGAATTGTAACATTTTTGGCTTCCCAGTAGATTACAACGGCGATGGACAGAGAGCAGTGGGTAGAACATTAACAGTACGAGAACAGCCTATGCAGCTGCCAACACCTCAAACACGTTGACACGTTTACACCGACATCAACCCCAGTATACCGGACGGAGCAAGACGGCAACGCAAATTAACAACACAACACCGTCCCCCCTCTGCATTTAAGCAGCCCTTGGTAGCTGATTCGGACCGGGACAAAGACATTACAAGAGCGATAGGTAGGCTGTGTTTATATTTTTTAACAGTCGTTGGTTTATCGCCGCGGATATGCGCCCATTCTAGGTGGTTGAGAATAGGGGGGTTTCAGCACCTCATGAAAATGCATGAGCCACGTTACGAACTACCCTCTTGCACCCGTTTCAGAAAACAGGAAGCACCCACTATCTATATAAGCGAGCCAAAGCCGAAGTCTTCAATGAATTGGCCAATGAACCCTGTGTTGCGCTTAGTTAACAGTGAACCAACCGCCCATCACATTACCCTGGAGTGGGAGACGTACCATGCTACAGATGAGAGTTAGATCATTATTATTATTACTGATAATTAGACACTGCCAGATGAATCATGGCACGGGACATTAGCATATCCTGTCTGCTAAATGAACTAGCCGCTATATGGCACATAGATAACATACAGTAGGCCGACTCATCCTGTCCGTCTGAAATACATTTTCTTCATATTATGTTTCTTTAGACCTGTCTAACATAAAATAGATTTGTGATGTGTATATTAAATGGATTTGTTAGACTTTTTTTTATTTTTTTTATGTAGATGTTCAGTGGCTTGTATGCAGTCATTTGTATGACATTAACCGGCTGACAAAATGTCATGACCGCCACAGCCCTACCTGTAACCCCCCCCCCCCCACACACACACCAACAAGTCACAAGTGCACATCTGGCCCTGAAGGAGGCAGTGTGTCATTGTGCGTCCATAACCAAGTGGGAAGTGGGAGTTAACCACATACGACTGGAATAAATCCACTTCACCGCCCCTCCAACTGGTAATTACTAGAGGGAAACTAGTCTATCATCCTGAGCACCCACTTCTCCCACACGGTGACCTCTGACGTCATCTACTAAGGGAATGGCCTCTATAACAGCATTTTCGGCAGTTAAATGCAATAAAACATTTATAAAAAAGGCAATCTACTTTTGTGGGTTTTGAATTATAATTTCTTTACAAGCATGTTTGTTTATTTAGATCCCCATTAGCTTTTGCAGAAGCAGCAGCTACTCCACAAAAAACAAAACAAAAGTTACAAAACACTGGAGTGTTTCTCAGTATGCATACCACCGCGTGAAACACTCATGCTCCGAGTGCATTCTCCGAGGACGTTCTCTTGAGTACGTTCTCGTAAAGACGAGAGAGTGTGAAGAACACATAAAACATTACATTTGAGAGGCACTCACCCACCCCTACTGTATTACCTCACACTCCCCCCTACTGTATTACCTCACACTCCCCCTACTGTATTACCTCACACTCCCCCCCTACTGTATTACCTCACACTCCCCCCCTACTGTATTACCTCACACTCCCCCCTACTGTATTACCTCACACTCCCCCCTACTGTATTACCTCACACCCCCCTACTGTATTACCTCACACTCCCCCCCTACTGTATTACCTCACACTCCCCTCCCACTGTATTACCTCACACTCCCCCCTACGGTATTACCTCACACTCCCCCCTACTGTATTACCTCACACTCCCCTCCCACTGTATTACCTCCCACTCCCCTCCCACTGTATTACCTCACACTCCTCCCCACTGTATTACCTCACGCTCCCACCCCTACTGTATTACCTCACACTCCCCCCTACTGTATTACCTCACACTCCCCCTACTGTATTACCTCACACTCCCCCCTACTGTATTACCTCACGCTCCCACCCCTACTGTATTACCTCACGCTCCCACCCCTACTGTATTACCTCACACTCCACCCTACTGTATTACCTCACACTCCTCCCCTACTGTATTACCTCACACTGCCCCCTACTGTATTACCTCACTCTCCCCTACTGTATTACCTCACACTCCCCCCTACTGTATTACCTCACACTCCCCCCTACTGTATTACCTCACACTCCTCCCTTACTGTATTACCTCACACTGCCCCCTACTGTATTACCTTACTCTTCCCTACTGTATTACCTCACACTCCCCCCTACGGTATTACCTCACACTCCCCCCTACGGTATTACCTCACACTCCCCCCTACTGTATTACCTCACACTCCCCCCCTACTGTATTACCTCACGCTCCCCCCCACTGTATTACCTCACGCTCCCACCCCTACTGTATTACCTCACGCTCCCCCCTACTGTATTACCTCACACTCCTCCCCTACTGTATTACCTCACACTCCCCCCTACTGTATTACCTCACACTCCCCCCTACTGTATTACCTCACACTCCCCCCTACTGTATTACCTCACACTGCCCCCTACTGTATTACCTCACACTCCCCCCTACTGTATTACCTCACTCTCCCCCTACTGTATTACCTCACACTCCCCCCTACTGTATTACCTCACACTCCCCCCTACTGTATTACCTCACACTCCCCCCTACTGTATTACCTCACACTCCCCCCCTACTGTATTACCTCACACTCCCCCTACTGTATTACCTCACCTCCCCCCTACTGTATTACCTCACACTCCTCCCCTACTGTATTACCTCACACTCCCCCCCTACTGTATTACCTCACACTCCTCCCCTACTGTATTACCTCACACTCCCCCCCTACTGTATTACCTCACACTCCTCCCCTACTGTATTACCTCACACTCCCCCCCTGTATTACCTCACACTCCCCCCCTGTATTACCTCACGCTCCCACCCTACTGTATTACCTCACACTCCCCCCCTACTGTATTACCTCACACTCCTCCCCTACTGTATTACCTCACACTCCCCCCTGTATTACCTCACACTCCCCTCCCCTACTGTATTACCTCACCCCCCTACTGTATTACCTCACCCCCCCTACTGTATTACCTCACACTCCCCCCACTGTATTACCTCACACTCCCCCCCCCTACTGTATTACCTCACACTCCCCCCCCCCTACTGTATTACCTCACACTCCCCCCACTGTATTACCTCACACTCTCCCCCCACTGTATTACTCTCACACTCCCCCCACTGTATTACCTCACCCCCCCCTACTGTATTACCTCACACTCCCCCCTACTGTATTACCTCACACTCCCCCCACTGTATTACCTCACACTCCCCCCACTGTATTACCTCACACTCCCCCCCACTGTATTACCTCACACTCCCCCCACTGTATTACCTCACACTCCCCCCCCACTGTATTACCTCACACCCCTACTGTATTACCTCACACTCCCCCCCTACTGTATTACCTCACGCTCCCCCCTACTGTATTACCTCACACTCCCCCACTGTATTACCTCACACTCCCCCCACTGTATTACCTCACACTCCCCCCTACTGTATTACCTCACTCCCCCCACTGTATTACCTCACACTCCCCCCTACTGTAGTAACCTCACACTCCCCCTACTGTATTACCTCACACCCCCTACTGTATTACCTCACACTCCCCCTACTGTATTACCTCACACTCCCCCCTACTGTATTACCTCACACTCCCCCCTACTGTATTACCTCACACTCCTCCCCTACTGTATTACCTCACACTCCCCCCCTACTGTATTACCTCACACCACACCTCCCCATTCCCTGAACCTTCCTCCAGCCAGGACAATGGCAACAATAGACAAAACAACATAAACACAAATAAAACGTTAATAATTATCAGCTAGATGTGTGAATTGTAGTAAATCTAGCTGGCCAGCTAGTTAAACACGCAAAAAATGACCTAAAACCAGTGGTGTAAAGTACTTAAGTAAAATTACTTCAAAGTACTACTTAAGTGGTTTTTGGGGGTATCTGTACTTTACTATTAATATTTTTACTCTACTTTTAAATTCCTAAAGAAAATAATGTACTTTTTACTCCTTCCACGCCTGTGGACACACTCCTTTAGGCTTTGGTTAAAGATATGGCAAATTGGGGGCAATACAGTCTTTCATTATTAGATAATATATATAAAAATGTTTCACTGTTCAATGTTGTCATTTCACTTCTGAGTTTTTCCACTTTACTAGTGAAATAGTAATTGAAATGATGGGCAATATCGAAAGGTTTTGTTATAAATGACCCATTAACTTCAATGAACAATGGAGATGAATTGGGTTTCCTGCCCATGATATCGTTTAAGGTAGTCCAAAGTATTTTTCCATTGTGTTTTGTCATTTACCGTTGTTTGGTAGCATGATAGCTGTACTTTTAGTTCATGGTTGACACAGCTTGTTGGCCATAAGCCGATCGGCATTTCTCAACGAGTTCAAATCACATGAATGCATCCGACTGGTATTTACGACTTATCAACTGGTAAATTCCCACCTCCCACATGGTTACAAACGCAGAAACTGGAGAGGCCTAACATAACAATGATGTCACAACAGACAATGCCAGAAACATTGTGAATGCTGAATATTGAGAATGGCATTTACATTTTCCCGTTGTACCGAAACTGAACAGTGAGCCCAAAACCACAATGCGTACCGAGCCGTGGGTTTGGTGATCCGTTACACCCCTACGCATTAGGGTTGTATTCATTTGCGCAAACCGTATCAAAATGTTTTGCAACAGAAAAAAAACAAAACAAGCAGTAGTCTCTCCTGGTTTCATTATGTTCTACTTCAGTTTGGCGCCAAATGAATGAGGCCTAGAATGATACGGCTACACTGTGTGGTTGGGGAAATTAATTTAGGCCTAAATCGTTAATAATGTAAACGGATGACTGAATATCACTTATTTTAGTGATTAAAGCATTATCCAATGCAATTTTCAAAAACTTTGACCAACACTTGACTTTATGACCGACAAGTTTGTGACGATTGAAAAGAATGTGCATGTAAAAAATATTTCTAAAAAAAAAAAAAAGGCAAGAGATCTATTAATATATTCATATTTCTTGACATATTACAGAGTCCATTACATGTCAATGCAAATTTTATACCAATATCAAATTAATGATCAGCCTTATTTGTGTTTTCCTCCCCTGGCTGCTAACTGCTGTCAGGATCCTTTTAACATATCATTCCGTTAGGTGGACCAATAGCCACGTTTCCTTCCAACCTTTTTATGAGAGTAAAGTACATGTCGGATAAAATAAATGTCATGACAGAACTGATGGGAACAGAAAACCTGTCGGTAAAAACTTTCCAAACGTCAACAAAACAAAATACGCTAGACAAGGTGGGATCTTTTTGTGTCGGTAAATCGCGGTGGTGGATCGCGCAAATAAATATTGACATAATAATCATTATATCGAAGTAAACGTGGAGTCACGCGATGATATGTTGTGTGGTCCTCCCACTACGACTCGTTGGGAAAGTATGCAGTTTATTAGTTTACAGATGAAATAAGTTATGAGCTTCAGAGTGGTGAAAGTGCAAGGTGATGGAGCTTGATGCTCCTTTCCAATACATTTTGACAGTCTTATTCTGGTGACATGATCAATGCTTGGCTGCTGTTTGACAAATACGAATAATTTTTTGTCCATAATAATCACATCATGTAGTAGGCTATACCCGCATTGTATCTGCAAACTGTTGGCTACAGCGCACGTGCCAATACAGACAGAGCGAACAAAACATTAAGAACACCTTCCTAATATTGAGTTGCACCCCCACCCTTTTGCCCTCAGAACAGCCTCAATTCGTCGGGGCATGGACTCTAGAAGGTGTCGAAAGCGTTCCACAGGGATGATGGCTCATGTTGACTCCAATGTTTCCCACAGTTGTGTCAAGTTGGCTAGATGTCCTTTGGGTGGTGGACCATTCTTGATACACACAGGAAACTGTTGCGCGTGAAAAACCCAGCAGCGATGCAGTTCTTGACACACTCAAACCGGTGCGCCTGGCACCTACTACCATACCCCATTCAAAGGCACTTAAATCTTGTGTCTTTCCCATTCACCCTCTGAATGGCACACATACACAATCCATGCCTGAATTGTCTCAAGGCTTAAAAATCCCTTCTTTAACCACCTGTCTCCTCCCCTTCATCTACACTGATTGAAGAGGACTGACCAGGTGAATCCAGGTGAAAACTGTCATGGAAAGAGAAGGTGTATTTAATGTTTTCTACACTGTGTATAACACACTTTTTTTTGTGAGAAATCCATCAGTAGAGTTGAAAATGCGATGGAAACCAAAAAATGTACTTAAATGTTTTATTTGGTCAATTTAACTGCAACATTTAATTTGTATGTGATTACGTCATCAAACACAGCCTTTTATACGCAACGAGTCAATTTGACGTGGAAACACAACTTTGGTGGAGATTGTATTGGGTCACTGCAGTCCCCTTATCGACAAAAACATACATGAAAGTGTGTATAGGTCCAGAGAGAACAAAACACACCACAGACGCCACAAATACTTCCCAGAAAGTATGATGAACAAAATCATAACTAATTGACCCAGTTGTAGTAAATGACTGACTGCATAACACAGAGTCCGATCCCCCTCCTCCACCACTGGCGTTTGATTCGGCAGCTGCACCATGTTTTTCTAACGTCACCAGTGAACTAATTCAAGGTATGACTGCCTGCCATGCCAGTGCTCTGTCCATCTGAGGCTTCAGGTTGGGTCTGTGTGTATCAGACCGTACCGCCGTAGGGTCACAAACCCATCACCAAAACAACAGCATGGATTCAGGTGGGTCACACTTGGAATTCTTTGTCCATTGATACAAATAATTACATTATTATACAGTCAAATCCTTAAAATTGGCCACAATAGCTCATCCTCAAACCTTAAAAAGATCCCAAACGGTCATTCTGATTCCCATGTAAAATATCCTTTTTGAGTGCCTAAAATATCACCCATAATATTTTTTTCAAAAATGTTGAGGATTTCTTTCTCTCATGGCTAACTACCAGGAAGTTTGAAAAGACCGGCTGAGTGGGCGGGGAGCTTACATCCATGACCTCGCCTTGACTGACAGATCTTTGAAACGCCTATGTCAAGAAACATGGATGCAGTGAGCAGTGCTGCAGTAAAATCTTTAAGCAAATTTGGTGATACACAAAACAAAAACATTGAAATTGCATCAATGATGTGTGTGTGTGTGTGTATATATATATATATATATATATATACATACATACATCTCCCGTTTGTGGCGGTTCACATCAGTACTGACAGATGTGTTGACATGACAACTGCGTCAGAGTTTTGAACGACCCTTCCACCCCTTTTGTTCCATGCTGGCTGAAGACCTAGCTAGCCAGTAACTAGCTAACACCAGACACAGATGAAGACCTAGCTAGCCAGTAACTAGCTAACACCAGACAGATGGAGACCTAGCTAGCCAGTAACTAGCTAACACCAGACACAGATGAAGACCTAGCTAGCCAGTAACTAGCTAACACCAGACAGATGAAGACCTAGCTAGCCAGTAACTAGCTAACACCAGACACAGATGAAGACCTAGCTAGCCAGTAACTAGCTAACACCAGACAGATGAAGACCTAGCTAGCCAGTAACTAGCTAACACCAGACAGATGAAGACCTAGCTAGCCAGTAACTAGCTAACACCAGACAGATGAAGACCTAGCTAGCCAGTAACTAGCTAACACCAGACAGATGAAGACCTAGCTAGCCAGTAACTAGCTAACACCAGACAGATGAAGACCTAGCTAGCCAGTAACTAGCTTGCACCAGACAGATGAAGACCTAGCTAGCCAGTAACTAGCTAACACCGGACATATGAAGACCTAGCTAGCCAGTAACTAGCTAACACCAGACAGATGAAGACCTAGCTAGCCAGTAACTAGCTAACACCAGACAGATGGAGACCTAGCTAGCCAGTAACTAGCTAACACCAGACAGATGAAGACCTAGCTAGCCAGTAACTAGCTAACACCAGACAGATGGAGACCTAGCTAGCCAGTAACTAGCTAACACCAGACACAGATGAAGACCTAGCTAGCCAGTAACTAGCTAACACCAGACAGATGAAGACCTAGCTAGCCAGTAACTAGCTAACACCAGACACAGATGAAGACCTAGCTAGCCAGTAACTAGCTAACACCAGACACAGATGAAAGGGAAACACAAAAGTATCTTTGCCATAGATGAATAGGGTCAACTTTTAATTATATTTGCTGACCCCCTACAGTCAGATGTTGGCACCAGTAGAGTAGCTATCTAGCTATATAAACCCCTCCCCTCTGCAAAACATGCGGTTACAAGGCGGTACTTATTTAAATTAGGTAAGGGAATATAATGTTACCATTGATGTATTAAAATGAGTTGGGGTGATGTCACCCTATCCCCTTAAAGGAAAATTCCACCCAAAATCCATATTTTTGGTATTTGTTTCATTAGTCCATTGTTGACATAGTGCCAAAATGTTTTGCTTGTCAGAAATCAAGTTAAGATTGATCATTTTCAAAATACAGAAATCATCCCCGTATGATGCTGGGTTTTGCATCATATGAAGCAAATTGCATCACGTTGATTTCTGTATTTTGAAAGTTACATATCTTTAAAAAAAAATATTTCTGACAAGCAAAACATTTTGGGACTATGTCAACAATGGACTAATGAAACAAATACCAAAAAGATGGATTTTGGGTGGAATTTTCCTTTAATAATCCGCCTCCTGAATCCAAGTGTTTGACGTAGGGGAGGGGAGCAGTACATTATGATCAAACTTTATCAATGTAGAAGCAACAGTCATTTTCATACTTTGATCTGGTTTTATCCAAATATCATCCAATTTCATGAAAAACATGATTTTGACTGTTCATGACATTTAATAAAGTTTGATGTTTTGAAGTAAAAGGGTATTTTTATTAAACCATTTTTATCGTATTCTTTGGTCAGCATCAATTTTTTTTCACCACTCAACCCTTACGGTGGGTCTCGACTCAGTCACCTCAATTAGTGGGTCACGAAGCAGACCGTTTTGGGAACCTTCCGACTAGGCTACTCCCCCTGGGAGACTGGGTTAAACAGTGTGACTGGATGCTTCATTCCTAGATTTTCCATTGGAGATCAGGCTAGTTGGGCAACCCCACAAAATACTTTAGTCTTGCTGCATACTGGAAACAACTTGAAAACAGACTTTACCGAAACAGTTAACTACTTGCGAAAAATGAATCACTTTGTGCTCAAAAGGTTGTGCTACAATAAAAAAAAACTTAAAAAAAACTGGCATCCATCACATATTTCCGACCTAAAGGGCATGAAGCCCAAATATGTCACTATTAAAAACAGACTTGAACTCTGTTGAGACTTTGATTCCTAATACCTGCTTGGCTAACACACATTATGTTAGAATTATGATCCTATCAGGAATACGGCCAACAGCTCACATCATGGGTCAAGTTACAAAAACAAGCATTTCTTATTCAACAAGAAATAGTACCTCCCTGTTTCACTCAGTTTCAGACAGTTTTCAGATTAAAAAAAAAAAATATATATATATATATATATATATATATATATATATAAATATATATATTCATTTGAAAAATGGAACATAATATCCCAGAGTCAAACAAACTTATCCAAATCTGCAAATCGCGGTTGCACGTTGCCTAGCTCAAAATGGATACAATAAATACATATTAAATAGACAACTAGCCTAGTCAATAAACCTTGACCTAAATGGAACAATGAACTTGAGCGCCACTAGCCTGATCCCTGGTGGTGCAGGAGAGGAGGAAACGGAGGAAACCCTTTTATTATATTTTATAATATATGCATATTCCTGGTTCAACCGGAGCCCATTCAGCACCCTATAGAGAACCAGGTCCAATTCTTCTGGGAATTAGCAAACAAGCGATGGGAAGTCGGCGACAAAACTCAGACAAACCTCCCAGCACGCCGGACCACAGCCACCCAAGATTGGAGGGCTTTCCAGGGCGCTCCCCATTCAATACAAGAATTTCACACATTTCAATGGCCATTACAACTTCAAAGAATCACATTTTCATCATTGTCTGTCATCTGCCAGTTGATTTGTATAAAAGGCGGTCTTTTGCATGAACACACAAAAGCCAGCAGCAGAGTTATGCTAACTGAGAGCACAGCTAACTGGCCGCACAGAGCTAACTGGTTACAGCCAAATACTATCAATTATATTGACAAGATATTCAAGTGACCGCTCTAACATTGGAGTACATGTCCTCAAGGACGGAAGGCAGGTGAGATCAGGCGGGACCATTCTAATGGAGGGCAGATACACGCGTGAACAACTGGCACAACTAAGGACAGACAGAGCAACAGTACATTAGTACAGATGGTTTATAAAAAATAAAAATAAAAAACTGTACATATTGGAGTGAAGACGGATCAATTACAGGTTCCCTCCCAAATGGTACACTACCGCCTTTATAGTGCACTACTTTTGACCAGGGATATAGGGATTAGGGTGCCATTTGGGTTGGACAGGGACACTGGGCGGTTGTTCTGTGGTCTCTTTGTGGTCAAAGCGGAGAAAGGAATGAGCCCTGGTCCCAAATGGTCTTCATATTTAAAGTTGATTGGAGTGGAGACATCAATTACAAATGTGGTTGGACCATGGGTGTATTCATTAAGGAAACCGTTTACCGTTTCAGAACCAAACAGAACGAAACAAGGGGGAACCTAAATTTGGAGTAAACGGTTTGTTGCAAAACATTTTGCAATAGAATCTGCATAATGATTACACCCCAGGACACTGATCCAACAGCAGTTGTTCTAGGGTCTTGTTGTGGCCCAAGAGGAGAGGGGAGTGAGTACTCCTCCTGGTCCATCCGAGAAACATCTCCATCAGAGATAATGCATGACGATATCTCTCCCAGACACGTATTTTTATTATTATTATTATTATTATGTTTTATTTTATTTATTTCACCTTTATTTAACCAGGTAAGCCAGTTTAGAACAAGTTCTCATTTCCAACTGCGACCTGGCCAAGATAAAGCAAAGCAGTGTGGTAACTCCCGAGTGGTGCAGTGGTCTAAGGCGCCGCATCGCAGTGCTAACTGTGCCACTAGAGATCCTGGTTCGAATCCAGGCTCTGTCGCAGCCGGCCGCGACCGGGAGACCCATGGGGCGGCGCACAATTGGCCCAGCGTCGTCCAGGGTAGGGGAGGGAATGGCCGGCAGGGATGTAGCTCAGTTGATAGAGCATGGCGTTTGCAACGCCAGGGTTGTGGGTTCGATTCCCACGGGGGGCCAGTATAAAAAAATATGTATTCACTAACTGTAAGTCGCTCTGGATAAGAGCGTCTGCTAAATGACTAAAATGTAAAAATGTAAATGTAAATGGTAAAAACAACAACAGAGAGTTACATATGGAATAAACAAAACGTACAGTCAATAACACAATAGAAAATCTATATACAGTGTGTGCAAATGTAGTAAGTTATGGAGGTAAGGCAATAAATAGGCTATAGTGCAAAATAATTACAATTTAGTATTAACACTGGAGTGATAGATGTGCAGAAGATGATGTGCAAATAGAGATACTGGGGTGCAAATGAGCAAAATAAATAACAACGTAAATAACAATATGGGGATGAGGTAGTTGGGTGGGCTAATTTCAGATGGGCTGTGTACAGGTACAGTGATCGGTAAGCTGCTCTGACAACTGATGCTTAAAGACAGTGAGGGATATAAGTGTCTCCATCTTCAGAGATTTTTGCAGTTCGTTCCAGTCATTTGCAGCAGAGAATGGAAGGAATAGCGACCAAAGGAGGTGTTGGCTTTGGGGATGACCAGTGAGATATACCTGCTGGAACGCATACTACGGGTGGGTGTTGCTATGGTGACCAATGAGCTAAGATAATGCGGGGATTTGCAAACGGATGGCACTGTGATAGACTACATCCAATTTGCTGAGTAGAGTGTTGGAAGCTATTTTGTAAATGACATCGCCGAAGTCAAGGATTGGTAGGATAGTCAGTTTTACGAGGGCATGTTTAGCAGCATGAGTGAAGGAGGCTTTGTTGCGAAATAGGAAGCCGATTCTAGATTTAACTTCGGATTGGAGATGCTTAATGTGAGTCTGGAAGGAGAGTTTACGGTCTAACCAGACACCTAGGTATTTGTCCACATATTTTAAGTCAGACCCCGCCGAGAGTAGTGATTCTAGTCGGGCAGGCAGGTGCCAGCAGCGTTCGATTGAAGAGCATGCATTTAGTTTTACTAGCGTTTAAGAGCAGTTGGAGGCCACGAAAGGAGTGTTGAAGCTCATTTGTAGGTTTGTTAACACAGTGTCCAATGAAGGGCCAGATGTATACATAATGGTGTCGTCTGCGTAGAGGTGGATCTGAGAGTCACCAGCAGCAAGAGCGACATCATTGATATACACGGAGAAAAGAGTTGGCCCAAGAATTGAACCCTGTGGCACCCCTACAGAGACTGCCAGAGGTCCAGACAACAGGCCCTCCGATTTGACACATTGAACTCTGAGAAGTAGTTGATGAACTAGGCGAGGCAGTCACTTGTGAAACGAAGGCTATTAGTCTGCCAATAAGAATGCGGTGATTAACAGAGTCAAAAGCCTTGGCCAGGTTGATGAAGACGGCTGCACAGTACTGTCTTTTATCGATCGCGGTTATTATATCGTTTAGGACCTTGAGTGTGGCTGAGGTACACCCATGACCAGGGGCAAGTTTCAGCGGAGGGTGCAGAGCTGGTGGCCGGGGTAGTGGTAGCCAGGTGGAAAGCATGGCCAGCCGTAGCAAAATGCTTGTTGAAATTTTCAATTATCGTAGATTTATCGGTAGTGACAGTGTTTCCTAGCCTCAGTGTAGTGGGCAGCTGGGAGGAGGTGCTCTTATTCTCCATGGACTTTACAGTGTCCCAAAACTTTTTGGAGTTAGTGATACAGGATGCAAATTTCTGTTTGAAAAAGCTAGCCTTTGCTTTCCTAACTGATTGTGTATATTGGTTCCTGACTTCCCTGAAAAGTTGCATATCGCAGGGGCTGTTCGATGCTAATGCAGTACGCCACAGGATGTTTTTGTGCTGGTCAAGGGCAGTCAAGTCTAGGGTGAACCAGGGGCTATATCTGTTCTTAGTTCTGTATATTTTGAATGGGGCATGTTTATTTAAGATGAAGAGGAAAGCACTTTTAAAGAACAACCAGGCATCATCTACTGACGGAATGAGGTCATTATTCATCCAGGATACCTGGGCCAGGTCAATTAGAAAGGCCTGCTCACTGAAGTGTTTTAGGGAGCGTTTGACAGTGATGAGCGGTGGTCGTTTGACAGCGGACCCATTACGGACGCAGGTAATGAGGCAGTGATCGCTGAGATCCTGGTTGAAGACCGCGGAGGTGTATTTAGAGGGTAAATTTGTCAGCATGATATCTATGAGGGTGCCCATGTTAACGGATTTAGGGTTGTACCTGGTAGGTTCCTTGATCATTTGTGTGAGATTGAGGGCATCTAGTTTAGATTGTAGGATGGCCGGGGTGTTAAGCATATCCCAGTTTAGATCACCAAGTAATACGAACTCTGAGGATAGATGGGGGGCAATCAATTCACATATGGTGTTCAGGGCACAGCTGGGGGCTGAGGGGGGTCTGTAGCAAGCGGCAACAGTGAGAGACTTATTTCTGGAAAGGTGGATATTTAGAAGTAGAAGCTCAAACTGTTTGGGCACAGACCTGGATAGTATGATAGAGCTCTGCAGGCTCTCTCTACAGTAGATTGCAACTCCACCCCCTTTGGCAGTTCTATCTAGACGGAAAATGTTGTGGTTGGGAATGGACATTTCAGAATCTTTGGTGGCCTTCCTAAGCCAGGATTCAGACACTGCTAGAACATCAGGGTTGGCGGAGTGTGCTAACGCAGTGAATAACTCAAACTTAGGGAGGAGGCTTCTGATGTTAACACATGCAAGGCTTTTGCGGTTACAGAAGTCAACAAATGATAGCGCCTGGGGAGTAGGAGTGATACTGGGGGCTGCAGGGCCTGGATTGACCTCTACATCACTAGAGGAACAGAGGAGGAGTAGAATAAGGATACGGCTAAAGGCTTTAATAACTGGTCTTCTAGTGCGTTGGGTACAGAGAAAAAAAGGGGCAGATTTCCGGGCGTTGTAGAATAGATTCAGGACATTATGTACAGACAAGGATATGGAAGGATATGAGTACAGTGGAGGTAAACCTAAGCATTGGTTAACGATGAAAGAGATAGCATCACTGGAGGCACCGATTGAGCCGGTCTCCGCGTGTATGGGGGGTGGGACAAAGGATCTATCTGAGACAGGTTGAGCAGGACTGTGGGCTCTACATTGAAAAAGTACAGTTAGAACTAACCGAAACAGCAATAGGCAAGGCATATTGACATGGGAGATAGGCATAAAGCAGTCACAGGTGTTATTAGGGAGAGCTAAGACAACAGCAGGTAATGGCGACGTAAGTTTGAGCTGAGGCTAAACAGGATGGGGTACCGTATAAAGGAACAGTCCAGCAGGCATCAGCTGTGTAGCTGAGTGATCATAAGGTCCAGTGAACAGCAATAAGTAAGTCTGGGAGCAGTTCAGTGGCTGCTACGCTACAGGCACGGCTGTTGATTGCGTGTGCTAGCGGGCCGGGGCTAGCAGATGGATCTTCGTGGTCGTCGTAACGGGAAACCTGTTGAAACCACATCAGATGATTACGTCGGCAGACCAGTCGTGTTGGATCGGCGGGGCTCCGTGTCAACACCAGGAGGTCCTGTCCGGTTGACAGAGAGGTAGATAGCCGGGAGATGGGCTTGGCTCGAGGCTAGCTCAAGACTAACTGGGGTTAGCTTCAGGACAGTGGTGATTAGCCAACAACGACAACAGCCATTCGGTTGCAGCTAGCTAGTTGCGATGATCCGGTGTTAAGGTCCAGTGATTCAGTGATTTCGGCAGAAAATCCGATATGCTCTGGCTCGATAGCACGATGTGCAGACTGGCCGACAATTGTCCAGGCTAGAGCTGGCTGGTAGGTAGTGCAGGCCACTGCCACGGACAATGGTGAAGACCGCTAACGGTGGCTAATAGCAAGTAGCTAGTTAGCTGGCTAGTTTCATCCAGAGGTTCTGGATAAAAATTTATGAAGAAACAACAGAATCTATTCCAGATTGGGTGAGGCGGGTTGCAGGAAAGTATATTTAGTTAAAGGATGGAAAGTGAGATTGAGAAATATATACGAAAAAGACAAAAAAAACAGCTATTTACATGAGGACACTACAGAAAACACGACCGCACTGCTATGCCATCTTGGAATCAAGGATTAGACTTGCAACATTCTGGTATCTTTCCGGTACCCTGGTTTTCCAGAAATCGTGGATGGAAGATTCTCGCATTTCCTTGTATTTCCAGGAATTTTACAACCTGGATTTCTGTAAAAAAAAAAAACGGGGAATTTTGCAACCCTATGCATGACGGTCCGTCTCTGACACATTCAAACGTTTGGACACACCTACTCATTCAAGGGTTTTTCTTTATTTGTACTATTTTCTACATTGTAGAATAATAGTGAAGACATCAAAACTATGAAATAACACATATGGAATCATGTAGTAACCAAAAAAGTGTTAAACAAATCCAAATACATTTTATATTTGAGATTCTTCAAATAGCCACCCGTTGCCTTGATGACAGCTTTGCACACTCTTGGCATTCTCTCAACCAGCTTCATGAGGTAATGCATTTCAATTAACAGGTGTGCCTTCTTAAAAGTTAATTTATGTAATTTATTTCCTTCTTAATGCGTTTGAGCCAATCAGATGTGTTGTGACAAGGGAGGGGTGGTATACAGAAGATAGCCCTATTTGGTAAAAGACCAAGTCCATATTATGGCAAGAACAGCTCAAATATGCAAAGAGAAACGACAGTCCATCATTACATTAAGACATGTCAGTCAACACGGAACATTTCAAGAACTTTGAAAGTTTCTTCAAGTGCAGTAGCAAAAACCATCAAGCGCTATGATGAAACTGGCTCTCATGAGGACCGCCACAGGAATGGAAGACCCAGAGTTACCTCTGCTGCAGAGGATCAATTCATTAGAGTTAACAACTTCAGAAACTGCAGCCCAAATAAATGCTTCACAGAGTTCAAGTAACAGACACATCTCAACATCATCTGTTCAGAGGGGACTGTGTGAATCAGGCCTTCATGGTCGAATTGCTGCAAAGAAACCACTACTAAAGGACACCAATAAGAAGAAGAGACCTGCTTGGGCCAAGGAACATGAGCAATGGACATTAGACCGGTAGGAATCTGTCCTTTGGTCTGGAGTCCAAATTTGAGATTTTTGGTTCCAACCGTCGTGTCTTTGTGAGGTGAACGGATTATCTCTGCATGTGTATTTCCCACCGTAAAGCATGGAGGAGGAGGTGTTATGGTTTGGGGGTGCTTTGCTGGTGACACTGTCTGTGATTTATTTAGAATTCAAGGCACACTTAACCAGCATGGCTACCACAGCATTCTACAGCAATACGCCATCCCATCTGGTTTGGGCTTAGTGGGACTATCATTTGTTTTTCAACAGGACAATGACCCAACAAACCTCTACGCTGTGTAAGGGCTATTTTACCAAGAAGGAGAGTGATGGAGTGCTACATCAGATGACCTGGCCTCCACAATCCCCTGACCTCAACCCAATTGAGATGGTTTGGGATGAGTCGGACCGCAGAGTGAAGGAAAAGCAGTCAAGAAGTGCTCAGCATATGTGGGAACTCCTTCAAGACTGTTGGAAAAGCATTCCAGGTGAAGCTGGTTGAGAGAATGCCAAGAGAATGCAAAGCTGTCATCAAGTAAAATATATTTGGATTTGTTTAACAATTTTTTGTTTACAACATGATTCCACATGTGTTATTTCATAGTTTTGATGTCTTCACTATTATTCTACAATGGAACATTTTAATAATAAAAAAAAAAAAATGTTAATGACTAGGTGTCTAACTTTTTGACTGGTAGGGTTAGACATGGGATTAACCAAGCAGACTATGGTTATAAGCGTACTTCATATGTTAGAGAAAACACCACAGCCTGCCCAGCAAACACACAGCCTGCGGACCACAATAGCAGCAATACTCTCTCCAGATGTATCTAGCTAGCATCGCCAAGATGAAACCATAAATTATGCACGATACAGGGCAACTAGCACAAAGGTGCTTTATGAATACACGTAAAACATTATAGAGCAGTAGCATCATCTCATTCTCATGCTGTACTCTATAGCAGCAAAACAACATTTCTAGACGTTTTATTATTGCATACATTAGTAAAGAAGCTAGGAGGCCTATCGGCACAACATTGTATGGTACGATGATGCCTCAGTCACAAAGAGTCTGATTGTGGCTGGAATGTGGTCTGTTCCCAGGAGGACTAGAGAGGGGCCGGCACAAAGGGAAAACCCACAAGGAGAGAGAGCACTTTTCTTCTGCCATGTACAGGAAGCAAAATGAGAACTATGAAGTTTGACACTATTCACAGACCCCCCTATAATACCTGGCTCTGCAGGCAGAGCTAACAGAGCCCCATGCAGGCTTAAGAGAGGGGAGAAAGAAAGGACTGGCAAAGTCTGTCACTTGAAAGCCTGTCCATATTTCTGACACCTCGGAGGCTGAGGCTCCTTGGAGGATAAAGAGTGATTGGGAGGCTGGTGGTGTGGGGCAGCTGGGAGACTGGCTGGCTGGCGTGGGGCAGCTGGGAGGCTGGTGTGGGGCAGCTGGAAGACTGACTGGCTGGCTGGCGTGGGGCAGCTGGGAGACTGGCTGGCTGGCGTGGGGCAGCTTGGAGACTGGCTGGCGTGGGGCAGTTGGGAGACTGGCTGGCTGGTGGCGCTGGGAGGCTGGCTGGCTGGTGGCTGGGGGCGCTGGGAGGCTGCTGGCTGGCGTGGGGCGCTGGGAGGCTGGCTGGCTGGCTGGCGGGGGCGCTGGGAGGCTGGCTGGCTGGCGTGGAGCAGCTGGGAGACTGGCTGGCTGGCTGGCATGGGGCAGCTGGGAGACTGGCTGGCGTGGAGCAGCTGGGAGACTGGCTGGCTGGCGTGGGGCAGCTGGGAGACTGGCTGGCTGGCTGGCGTGGGGCAGCTGGGAGACTGGCTGGCTGGCTGGCTGGCGTGGGGCCGCTGGGAGGCTGGCTGGCGTGGAGCCACCGGAAGCTTTACTACATGGGTGGGAGATTTCAGTCAACAAGAAGGGGGAAAAAAGGTTTGGGAGTCTGACTGTAACTGAGCATAGCAGCAGAGGCAGAAAGCAGAGGCAGGCAAGCTGTGTAAGTTATGTTGTAAACAGGACCTGGTCTGGTCCTCGACAAGGGCCTGTTGAGCAGTGGAGGTAACGAGAGAGAGTCGGTAGCGCCTCTGGGATTTCACGCTGTAGCCCCGGAATACAAACCCACCAGCTACCTAGCTATCTAGACCCTTTTTCCTGAGGCGTGCAATGTGATTTTAAATTTTTTAGATAAACATTTGAGAACTGGGAACTAAGCTCAAATTAACCCACTGTGTTAATGAACCTTGGGCTTTTAGGGATGGGCACAGTTAATCGAATATCCGGATATCTTAAATGGACTTTAAGTTTAATTACTTGAATTAAAAGAGAATAAAAGTAGGCCCATTTTAAAAACACTAAATTAAATTATCCTTGTAACATTATTACCTACAAGGATATACTGTACCATGACATTTGAAATTCTTAATTTAATTTTTAAAAAATGTTTTAATGTAGTTTCTTTAACGGTGCGTTGAGCTAGTGCTGTGCATTTAGGTCTCGATCAGACAAACAGCGTCGTTGCGTGTTGGTACACCAGAAGTACATTCATTTCCAATGGAACACTGCGTTTGCCTTGTAGCATTGTGTTGCTCACATCGACAGGGCTGTAGTGGAGCAGGTCAAGAGCTTTAAGTTCCTCGGTGTCCACATCACTAAGGACCCATCATGGTCCAAACGCACCAACACGGTCGTGAAGAGGGCACGACAACGCCTCTTCCCCGTCACGAGGCTGAAATGATTTGGCATGGGGCCCTCAGATCCTCAAAAAGTTATACAGCTGCACCACTTAGAGCATCTTGACTGGCTGCATCACCGCCTGGTATGGCACCTGCTTGGCAATTACCTCAACTACCTGCTACCCCTGCACATTGACTCAGTACTGGTACCCCTGCACATTGACTCAGTACCGGTACCCCTGCACATTGACTCAGTACCGGTACCCCTGCACATTGACTCAGTACCGGTACCCCTGCACATTGACTCAGTACCGGTACCCCTGCACATTGACTCAGTACCGGTACCCCTGCACATTGACTCAGTACCGGTACTCCTGCACATTGACTCAGTACCGGTACCCCTGCACATTGACTCAGTACCGGTACCCCTGCACATTGACTCAGTACTGGTACCCCTGCACATTGACTCAGTACCTGTACTCCTGCACATTGACTCAGTACCTGTACTCCTGCACATTGACTCAGTACTGGTACCCCTGCACATTGACTCAGTACTGGTACTTCCTGTATATAGCCTCATTATTGTTTTTATTGTGTTACTATTTCCTTTTTTATTTAGCAAATATTTGTCTTCCTTTTTAACTCTGCGTTGTTGGGAATGGGCTCGTCAGTCAGCATTTCACTGTAAAGTCTACACCTGTTGTATTGAGCGCATGTGACCAATAACATTTGATTTTACTTGTAGTGCGTTCTGTGTGGAAGACAAATATTTGTGCATTCGGAAAGTATTCAGACCCCTTTACTTTTTCCACATTTTGTTACGTTACAGCCTTACTCTCAATGTAATAAACACAATACCCCATAATGACAACGCAAAAACAGGTTTACAAATTTTTGCTAATTTATTTTTTTTAAACTGAAAAACCTCATTTACATAAGTATTCAGACCCTTTGCTATGATACTCGAAATTGGGCTCAGGTGCATCTTGTTTCCATTGATCATCCTTGAGATTATTCTACAACTTGATTGGAGTCCACCTGTGGTAAATTCAATTGATTGGACATGATTTGGAAAGGCACACACACCGGTCTATATAAGGTCCCACAGTTGACAGTGCATGTCAGAACAAAAACCAAGCCATGAGGTCGAAGACAGGATTGTGTCGAGGCACAGATCTGGGGAAGGGTACCAAAAAAATTTCTGCAGCATTGAAGGTCCCCAAGAACACAGTGGCCTCCATCATTCTTAAATGGAAGAAATTTGGAACCACCAAGACTCTATCTAGAGCTGTTAGCCAAACTACTGGAGAAAAGCAACATTTCCGCTGTTTACCTCAGCCATGGGCATTTGCATCATTCTGATTGGTCGAAAGTCAAGCTATTTTTTTTTTTTTACTATCCATATATACGAAAATCTTTAACAATATACGAACAGTAAAATAATTTAATATGCCCATGCCCACTTTCTACTCCCCTCCGGCTAGCCCCCCCAGAAACCCCGGTTGTTGGAGGAGTCCCTTCCTGCAGATTCTGGGAATCCTTCAACTGGCATTTTTGAGAAGAATAAAAAAATCAGAAAGTTACTGGAATTTACAACCCTTGCTTGGACTGATCCACAGCTGAACGATCCCTTCTCCCCATAGGTTACTGACGTACAGCCTACAGGCCTACAGCTGCCTGTCGTTTCAACTGGCCCCGTGTTTAACAACTCCATGACAAGATGGCCTACAGATACTCTTTCTGATAGAAATTACAGATCTGGTCCAAACGGACAGGAAATGTAAAGATCTCTGCGGCTCGTAAAGTGGCGAACACAGGTTAGAATGTGAGAGACAGAGTACATAGGCCTAGCTCAGTGTTTCCCAACCCTGGTTCTCCAGTACCCCCAACAGTGTTTCCCAACCCTGGTCCTCCTGTACTCCCAACAGTACACATTTTTGTTGTAGCCCTGGACAAGCACACCCGACTCAGCTCATTGAGGGCTTGATGATTGGTTGACAAGTTGAAATCAGGTGTGCTTGTCCAGGATTGTTTGTACTGTTGGAAGGTTTGGGAAACACTGGCCTAGGCCAAGCTCGAGACAAATCATTCACTCCAAATGTTATTCTTTTGCAGTAGGGCGTAAGGGTGGTATCCCGTCATTGAACGGGAGACTACCCTTTAAATTTGTCCTCTTCCTGGTGCAAGTCCATTATCTAAAGTTTTTCATGCAGGAAACGTAATATTGCCTTCCATTCTCAGGTTCCAATCACTATATCATATGCGAGGGGCTTTCAGGACGAGGTCTGAATGACTGACTGAAGAAGAGAACTTGAAAAGCAACAAGCAGAAACTAAAAGACCTCTTCTCCACTGCAAGCAGATTCACTTACTGGAAGAAAAACTCAATAGTCCCCCTCTGCATATAGACTGATCCTAAGTGATGGGATGCCAGTATCCTATATAGCCTACAGGGGGCTGCTTTGGTCTTACAAAAAAGTTCCTCTACACTGTGGGCACAATTATTAGGCAAGTCAGTATTTTGACCATATCATCATTTTTATGCATATTTCCCAACTCCAAGCTGTATAAACTGGAATGCTTATTGGATTTAAGCATATCAGGTGATGTGTATTTGTGTAATGAGGGAGGGTGTGGCCTAAGGAGATCAACACCCTATATCAAGGTGTGTATAATTATTAGGCAGCTTCTTTTCCTCAGGTAAAATGGGCCCAAAAAAAAATAGATTTAACTGACTCTGAAAAGTCAAAAATTGTAAAAAGTATTTCAGAGGGATGCAGCACTCTTGAAATTGCTAAGATATTGGGGCGTGATCACAGAACCATCAAACGTTTTGTTGCAAATAGTCAACAGGGTCGCAAGGACTGTGTTGAGAAAAAAAAGACGCAAATTAACTTCCAAAGATTTGAGAAGAATCAAACGTGAAGCTACCAGGAACCCATTATCCTCCAGTGCTGTCATATTCCAGAACTGCAACCTACCTCGAGTGCCCAGAAGTACAATGTGTTCAGTGCTCAGAGACATGGCCAAGGTAAGGAAGGCTGAAACCCGACCACCACTGAACAAGACAAATAAGTTGAAACGTCAAGACTGTGCCAAGAAATGTCTGAAGACAGATTTTTCAAAAGGTTTTATGGACTGATGAGATGAGTGACTCTTGACGGACCAGATGGATGGGCCCGTGGCTGGATCAGTAACGGGCACGGAGCTTCACTTCGACTCAGACGCCAGCAAGGTGGAGGTGGGGTACTGGTATGGGCTGGTGGTATTAAAGATGAGCTAGTTGGACCTTTTTGGGTTGAAGATGGACTCAAACTCAACTCCCAAACTTACACTTTCTTCAAGCAGTGGTACAGGAAAAAGTCTGCATCTTTCAAGAAGACCATGATTTTTATGCAGGACAGTGCTCCATCGCATGCATCGAAGTACTCCACTGCGTGGCTAGCCAGTAAAGGCCTTAAAGATGAAAGAATAATGACATGGCCCCCCTTCCTCACCTGACCTAAACCCTATTGAGAACTTGTGGTCCCTTCTTAAACGGTCGATTTACAGTGAAGGAAAACAGGACACTTCTCTGACCAGTGTCTGGGAGGCTGTGATTGCTGATGCACAAAAAGTTGATCGTCAACAGATCAAGAAACTCACAGACTCCATGGATGGAAGGCAGATGACTGTTATTGAAAAGAAGGGTGGCTATATTGGTCACAGATTTTTTTTATTTTTTATGTCAGAAATGTTTATTTGTAAACGTTGAGTTTGTTTATTATTCTCACTTTAACAGATGAAAATAAACAAGTGAGATGGGGAACTTTCTTTTTTTAATTTAGTTGCATAATAATTCTGCACACTAATAGTTTCCAATAATTGCGCACACATTGATATTCTCCAAAGAAAGCCAAAACCTCACTTTTACTTTGTTAAATATTCAGGTTTGAGGTTTATTAACATTTTGGATTGACCGAGAGCACTGTAGTTGTTCAATAATACAATTCATCCTCAAAACATACAACTTGCCTAATAATTGTGCACACAAGTGTATGTGACGGAGCCTTCAAGGCGGCGGATAGCAGGATGTTATGGCTGGGGGGGGGGGCTGGTTTGTGAGGCCGCAGAACCTGTGACAAACATACTGACTGTGGGGCCCGTGGACAGGACACACTATCCCTATAGCTCCACATGTGTACGATCAGACCGGACCCCCCCCCCCCTATGCCAAAATCACTACCACCACAACTCGGCAGCTCCAAGGAGGTCAGCAAGTCAGCCAAAACAAGGCCGATCACGGTGAACCGCCGCCTTGGGCTGGGAGGAGAAATATGTCCCCCTTAGCCTCCAGAGGGAGGGTGGTTATCCCTCTGTCCAAACCAGGCCCGTGTCCGGACCAGGCAGCCGGCCTCAATTATCACCCTGGCGTGTTGGGTAGGGTTCAGCTTTGAAGTGGTGCTAATTATGGACTGGACGTAGACGGCGTCCGCTGCTAATAGCAACAAATACTGTGAGCTTGCGCGTGTGTGGTTTTAGGGGGCTGGGGGGCGAGGAGCAGCTGGTGCTAAGGGTCGTCTTAATTCTCAGGTTACCACGCCGACAGTGTCAGTTCCAAATCCGCTTGGCCAGGACATCGTATAATAAGTCATCATTTGGTGGGAGATAATATTTGTCGTGTTACATACATGTACAAGCGTGTATTGTGTGTGAATTGGAAATGTGTTTTTTGCATATCCCAACGGAGAGTGGGGTAACTGCCAGGGTCACCCGTTATCAACAGCAACCCTGGAGCCATTAGGGTTAAGTGCCTTGCTCAAGGGCAAATCGACAGATCTCATGGCTTCTGAGATACAGTTACTGATATAGCCTGTTACTATGACTGTTACTAAGATACAGTTACTAAAATATCCTGTTACTGACTGTTACTGAGATAGTTACTAAAATATCCTGTTACTATGACTGTTACTAAGATACAGTTACTAAAATATCCTGTTACTATGACTGTTACTGAGATAGTTACTAAAATATCCTGTTACTATGACTGTTACTAAGATACAGTTACTAAAATATCCTGTTACTATGACTGTTACTGAGATAGTTACTAAAATATCCTGTTACTATGACTGTTACTAAGATACAGATACTAAAATATCCTGTTACTAAGATACAGTTACTAAAATATCATGTTACTATGACTGTTACTAAGATACAGTTACTAAAATATCCTGTTACTATGACTGTTGCTGAGATACAGTTACTAAAATATCCTGTTACTATGACTGTTACTGAAATACAGTTACTGATAGACAGCCTGTTACTATGACTGTTACTAAGATACAGTTACTAAAATATCCTGTTACTATGACTGTTACTAAGATACAGTTACTAAAATATCATGTTACTATGACTGTTACTGAGATACAGTTACTAAAATATCCTGTTACTATGACTGTTACTAAGATACAGTTACTAAAATATCCTGTTACTATGACTGTTGCTTAGATACAGTTACTAAAATATCCTGTTACTATGACTGTTACTAAGATACAGTTACTAAAATATCCTGTTACTATGACTGTTACTAAGATACAGTTACTAAAATATCCTGTTACTATGACTGTTACTGAGATACAGTTACTAAAATATCCTGTTACTATGACTGTTACTAAGATACAGTTACTAAAATATCCTGTTACTATGACTGTTACTGAGATACAGTTACTAAAATATCCTGTTACTATGACTGTTACTAAGATACAGTTACTAAAATATCCTGTTACTATGACTGTTACTAAGATACAGTTACTAAAATATCCTGTTACTATGACTGTTGCTGAGATACAGTTACTAAAATATCCTGTTACTATGACTGTTGCTGAGATACAGTTACTAAAATATCCTGTTACTATGACTGTTACTGAAATACAGTTACTGATAGACAGCCTGTTACTATGACTGTTATTAAGATACAGTTACTAAAATATCCTGTTACTATGACTGTTACTGAGATAGTTACTAAAATATCCTGTTACTATGACTGTTACTAAGATACAGTTACTAAAATATCCTGTTACTATGACTGTTGCTGAGATACAGTTACTAAAATATCCTGTTACTATGACTGTTACTAAGATACAGTTACTAAAATATCCTGTTACTATGACTGTTACTGAGATACAGTTACTAAAATATCCTGTTACTATGACTGTTACTAAGATACAGTTACTAAAATATCCTGTTACTATGACTTTTACTAAGATACAGTTACTAAAATATCCTGTTACTATGACTGTTACTGAGATACAGTTACTAAAATATTCTGTTACTATGACTGTTACTAAGATACAGTTACTAAAATATCCTGTTACTATGACTGTTACTAAGATACAGTTACTAAAATATCCTGTTACTATGACTGTTACTAAGATACAGTTACTAAAATATCCTGTTACTATGACTGTTGCTTAGATACAGTTACTAAAATATCCTGTTACTATGACTGTTACTGAGATAGTTACTAAAATATCCTGTTACTATGACTGTTACTAAGATACAGTTACTAAAATATCCTGTTACTATGACTGTTACTAAGATACAGTTACTAAAATATCCTGTTACTATGACTGTTACTGAGATACAGTTACTAAAATATCCTGTTACTATGACTGTTACTAAGATACAGTTACTAAAATATCCTGTTACTATGACTGTTACTGAGATACAGTTACTAAAATATCCTGTTACTATGACTGTTACTAAGATACAGTTACTAAAATATCCTGTTACTATGACTGTTGCTGAGATACAGTTACTAAAATATCCTGTTACTATGACTGTTGCTGAGATACAGTTACTAAAATATCCTGTTACTATGACTGTTACTGAAATACAGTTACTGATAGACAGCCTGTTACTGTGACTGTTATTAAGATACAGTTACTAAAATATCCTGTTACTATGACTGTTACTGAGATAGTTACTAAAATATCCTGTTATTATGACTGTTACTAAGATACAGTTACTAAAATATCCTGTTACTATGACTGTTGCTGAGATACAGTTACTAAAATATCCTGTTACTATGACTGTTACTAAGATACAGTTACTAAAATATCCTGTTACTATGACTGTTACTGAGATACAGTTACTAAAATATCCTGTTACTATGACTGTTACTAAGATACAGTTACTAAAATATCCTGTTACTATGACTGTTACTAAGATACAGTTACTAAAATATCCTGTTACTATGACTGTTACTGAGATACAGTTACTAAAATATTCTGTTACTATGACTGTTACTAAGATACAGTTACTAAAATATCCTGTTACTATGACTGTTACTGAGATACAGTTACTAAAATATCCTGTTACTATGACTGTTACTAAGATACAGTTACTAAAATATCCTGTTACTATGACTGTTACTAAGATACAGTTACTAAAATATCCTGTTACTATGACTGTTACTAAGATACAGTTACTAAAATATCCTGTTACTATGACTGTTACTGAGATACAGTTACTAAAATATCCTGTTACTATGACTGTTACTAAGATACAGTTACTAAAATATCCTGTTACTATGACTGTTACTGAGATACAGTTACTAAAATATCCTGTTACTATGACTGTTACTAAGATACAGTTACTAAAATATCCTGTTACTATGACTGTTACTAAGATACAGTTACTAAAATATCCTGTTACTATGACTGTTACTGAGATACAGTTACCGTCTCCTGAGATCCAGGCTTCTTCGCCCAAAGGTGGATTGAAACACCCGCTGGCCATTTAGGGGACACGCTCATCTGTCCCGAAGCCACTCCTGCGTTGTCTTGGCTGTGTGCCAGCATGATGCTGCTACCACCATGCTTCACCGTAGGGATGGTGCCAGGTTTCCTCCAGACGTGACACTTGGCATTCAGGCCAAAGAGCTCAATCTTGGTTTCATCAGACCAGAGAATCTTGTTTCTCACGGTCTGAGAGTCTTTAGGTGCCTTTTGGCAAACTCCAAGCGGGCTGTCATGTGCCTTTTACTGAGAAGTTGCTTCTGTCTGGCCACTCTACCATAAAGGCCTGATTGGTGGAGTGCTGTAGAGATGGTTGTCCTTCTGGAAGGTTCTCCCATCTCCACAGAGGAACTCTGGAGCTCTGTCTTGACCATCAGGTTCTTGGTCACCTCCCTGACCAAGGCCACTCTTCCCCCAATTGCTCAGTTTGGCCGGGCGGCCAGCTTTGTGGTAACAAACATCTTCCATTTAAGAATGATGGAGGCCACTGTGTTCTTGGGGACCTTCAATGCTGCAGATATTTTCTGGTTTCTTCCCCAGATCTGTGCCTCGACACAATCCTGTCTCGGAGCTCTACAGACAATTCCTTCGACCTCACGTCTTGGTTTTTGCTCTGACATGCACTGTCAACTGTGGGACCTTATATAGACAGGTGTGTCCCTTTCCAAATCATGTCCAATTAAATGAATTTACCACAGGTGGACTCCAAGTTGTAGAAACATCTCAAGGATGATCAATGGAAACAGGACCTACCTGAGCTCAATTTCAAGTCTCATAGCAAATGGGTTGAATACTTTTTTATTTTTAATACATTTGCATATGTTTCTAAAAACCTGTTTTCGCTTTGTCATTTTGGGGTATTGTGTGTAGATTGCTGAGGGAAAACAATTATTTAATCCATTTTAGAATAAGGCTGTAACGTAACAAAATGTGGAAAAGGTCAAGGGGTCTGAATACTTTCCGAAGGCACTGTATGTATGTTGGTTGGTGATACGGATACGTCCTAGCACGTTGAATAGTGTCAGAGCAGGCAAAAAATAAGGCAAAAAAATTAAACAGATTTTATATGGCCCTACCTCGCAATCATCTCCCTCCATCCCCAACCCAGGGCTGGGCGGTACACCGTATTTTACTCTTTACATTTAAGTCATTTAGCAGACGCTCTTATCCAGAGCGACTTACAGTTAGTGAGTGCATACATTTTCATACTACATACCAGTATTGACGCACGGACCGGTTTGCGTTTTTACTTTACCTTATATAAAAAAAAAGGTATTTCAATGTTTGGTTTGTTAAAATGTTATACGCCACTCCGGCGCGTAAAATGTCTGTTTTTTAAGTTAACTTCGTTTGCTACTTGAGTCGTCTCTCTCCCTCCCCTCATGCTGCTGCTGCGTGACGCTAACCCCGCCCCCCCCGTCACTAACCCCGCCCCCCGTCACTAACCCCGCCCCCCCCGTCACTCAAGGAGAGAGCAGTTAGTCGACCATGGAGTCACGGGAGCTTTCTAGCCGTTCACTCTGCGTGGTCAGATGGACGCAACAATGTTGGTGACCTGCTGCTCTCCACCAGCGCTCTATAATTACCCTGTTAGTTCGTGTATCTCACTGTCTGCTAACTACTGTCTGCTACTGTTTGTCTTTTCTTAGCAAGATGTTGCTAAAATAATTAGTGTTAGCCGCTAATGCTAATAAACGGTTAGTACATTTAGCAAGGTAGCTAGCTAGCTAAGAGACAGAGCAAACGTAGCTATCTAATACTACCTGGTGCCAGCGCTAGTCTAGGCCTAGATAAGCATGTTTGTGCAACTGTATCCTATCAGAGAGGAATAGGCGGAGCATTAATATGTTGGCTAGCTAGCTACATGAAGTATGAAAACATGTAATGTTACATCTAGTTAGGGTCACCTGGAAAACACTGACGAAAACTATTGGTTCCTACCCTGTTAATAATTCTTCCCTGGTTGATTCCTTCATTGTCATGTCAAACAAATGTATTCAATGTGCTGCCCACTATAGAATTAGAATAAGAATTATATTTCCATTATTCCAACAGTTCAATTAACTAGTCCCAGTTTAGCCTCCTGTCTGTCTGGGGCCAGTCCCAGGATAGCCTCCTGTCTGTCTGACGGGCCAGTCCCAGGATAGCCTCCTGTCTGTCTGAGGGGCCAGTCCCAGTATAGCCTCCTGTCTGTCTGGGGGGCCAGTCCCAGTATAGCCTCCTGTCTGTCTGAGGGGCCAGTCCCAGGATAGCCTCCTGTCTGTCTGAGGGGCCAGTCCCAGGATAGCCTCCTGTCTGTCTGAGGGGCCAGTCCCAGGATAGCCTCCCTGTCTGTCTGAGGGGCCAGTCCCAGGATAGCCTCCTGTCTGTCTGAGGGGCCAGTCCCAGGATAGCCTCCCTGTCTGTCTGAGGGGCCAGTCCCAGGATAGCCTCCTGTCTGTCTGAGGGGCCAGTCCCAGGACAGCCTCCCTGTCTGTCTGAGGGGCCAGTCCCAGGATAGCCTCCTGTCTGTCTGAAGGGGCCAGTCCCAGGATAGCCTCCTGTCTGTCTGAGGGGCCAGTCCCAGGATAGCCTCCTGTCTGTCTGAGGGCCAGTCCCAGTATAGCCTCCTGTCTGTCTGAGGGGCCAGTCCCAGGATAGCCCCCTGTCTGTCTGGGGGCCAGTCCCAGGATAGCCTCCTGTCTGTCTGAGGGGCCAGTCCCAGGATAGCCTCCTGTCTGTCTGAGGGGCCAGTCCCAGTATAGCCTCCTGTCTGTCTGAGGGGCCAGTCCCAGGATAGCCTCCTGTCTGTCTGGGGGGTGTGCTCTTCACCTCTGCTAGGCAATTGGCAATTAGTGTTTTCTCAGCGCCAGCTGTAAGCAGCGGTCGTGCCAGCGGCGGTCTCGACGGCATAACTAAGACTGTTGCCGAAACCAAGATGGTTCTGCCGAGTTCATCTCCGGAGTTCTTCAAGGAAGGAAAGAGAGAAAGACTCCACACATTACTCTGACTTGAGTATCTTGCCTAGTTATTTACAGATTCTCATGTTGATCTTTTGTAGCTTTGCCAACTATGTGTGTGTTTTCTATACCTGTTCGCTCCTCTCCCTGTAGGCTTTACAGACGCTCCCTACCCCTTGGCTGCAAACCTAAATTTAGTGTACCCTGCACGCACAACCCATTTGGAATTCCCGGTCTCTGGCAACGTTTGGAGCTGACGATTTGCGGTCAAGAACGCAGAGTTCATTTCAGCCTATGTTGCCCTTCAGTCCCTTCATGTTTTGGTCCTGACGGAGACATGGATCACCCCAGAGAACACTGCTTCTCCAGCAGCTCTCTTCATCTGACTACGTTTTCTCTCATCTGGTCGTGTCAGTGGTGGCACAGGGCTACTCTGGAGATTTTCTTCTCTCTCTCTCCATCTGCTCATTTGAATTCCATGCTGTCACTGTCACTTGTCCACTCAAGCGTAACATTGTTGTCATCTATCGCCCGCCAGGTGCCCTTGGAGAGTTCCTCAATGAGCTTGACACCTTGATAAGCTCATTTCCTGACGATGGCTCACCGCTCTTCGTACTTGGCAACTTCAACCTCCCGATATCTGCCTTCAATTAATTTCTTTCCAGCTCTCTCTTTCCCCTCCTTGCCTCTTTTGACCTCACCCTTTCTCAATCCCCTCCAACTCACAAGGCAATACGCTTGACCTCATCTTTACTAGAGGCCGTTTACCTACTAATTTCACTGCAACCTCCCTCCAGGTCTCTGATCACTACTTTGTTTCCTTTTCTGTCTCCCTTTCCTCCAACCCTAGCCACTCAACCCCTACCCAGATGGTAATGCGCCATCGCAATCTTCGCTCTCTCTCCCACTACTCTCTCCTCTTCTATCCTATCATCTCTCCCTTCTGCTAAATCCTTCTCCCTCCTGTCTCCTTATTCTGCCTCTTCGACCCTACTCTCCTCCCTTTCCGCATCCTATGACTCCCCTTTCCTCCTGGCCGGCTCGGCCCTCCCCTCCTGCTCAGTGGCTGATTGACTCATTGCGAGCTTACAGATTTGATTTATTAGGATCCCCATTAGCCGATGCCAATGGTAACAGCTAGTCTTACTGGGGTCTGACACACAACGAAAAAGACGTTAGGCAAAAGACAGAACAGGGCTGCGGGCAGCTGAGCGAAAATGGAAGAAAACTAGTCTTCCGGAGGACCTACAGTTGAAGTCGGAAGTTTACATACACTTAGGTTGGAGTCCTTAAAACTTGTTTTTCAACCACTCCACAAATTTCTTGTTAACAAACTATAGTTTTGGCAAGTCGGTTAAGACATCTACTTTGTGCATGACAAGTAATTTTTCCAACAATTGTTTACAGAGAGATTATTTCACTTATAATCCACTGTATCACAATTCCAGTGGGTCAGAAGTTTACATACACTCATGGGAAAATCAAAAGAAATCAGCCAAGACCTCAGAAATAAAATTTCCAAATGCCTGAAGGTACGGCGTTCATCTGTACAAACAATAGTATGCAAGTATAAAAACCATGGGACCACGCAGCCGTCATACCGCTCAGGAAGGAGACGCGTTCTGTCTCCTAGAGATGAACGTACTTTGGTGCGAAAAGTGCAAATCAATCGCATAAGATGCTGGAGGAAACAGGTACAAAAGTATCTATATCCACAGTAAAACTAGCCCTATATCGACATAACCTGAAAGGCCGCTCAGTAAGGAAGAAGCCACTGCTCCAAAGCCGCCATAAAATAGCCAGACTACGGTTTGTACCTGCAAATGGGGACAAAGATCGTATTTTTGGAGAAATGTCCTCTGGTCTGATGAAACAAAAATAGAACTGTTTGGCCATAATGACCATCGTTATGTTTGGAGGAAAAATTGGGATGCTTGCAAGCCGAAGAACACCATCCCAACCGTGAAGCACGGGGGTGGCAGCATCATGCTGTGGGGGAGCTTTGCTGCAGGAGGGTCTGGTGCACTTCACAAAATAGATAATGAGGAAGGAAAATTATGTGGATATATTGAACATCTCAAGACATCAGTCAGGAAGTTAAAGCTTGGTCGCAAATGGGGTCTTCCAAATGGACAATGACCCCAAGCATACTTCCAAAGTTGTGGCAAAATGGCTTAAGGACAACAAAGTCAAGGTATTGGAGTGGCCATCACAAAGCCCTGACCTCAATCCTATAGAACATTTGTGGGCAGAACTGAAAATGCGTGTGCAAGCAAGGAGGCCTACAAACCAGTTACACCAGCTCTGTCAGGAGGAATGGACCAAAATTCACCCAAATTATTGTGGGAAGCTTGTGGAAGGCTACCCGAAATGTTTGACCCAAGTTAAACAATTTAAAGACAATGCTACCAAATACTAATTGAGTGTATGTAAACTTCTGACCCACTGGGAATGTGATGAAAGAAATAAAACCTGAAATAAATCACTCTCTACTATTATTCTGACATTTCACATTCATAAAATAAAGTGGTGATCCTAACTGACCTAAGACAGGGACTCTTTACTAGGATTAAATGTCAGGAATTGTGAAAAACTGAGTTTAAATGTATTTGGCTAAGGTGTATGTAAACTTCAGACTTCAACTGCATCATCCTTTAACTCCCTCCTCTCTACCTTCTCTTCCTCTGTATCCGCTGCCAAAGCCACTTTCTATCCCTCTAAATGTCAAGCTTCTGCCTCTAACCCTAGGAAACTATTTTCCAACTTATCCTCCCTCCTTAATCCCCCCTCCTCTCTGCGGATGACTTTGTCAACCACTTTGAAAATAAGGTTGACGTCATCGGCTCGTCATTCACTAAAGCCTATTGAGTCCACTGGTCCCACTCACACAACTATCCCACGCCTTGACCTCTTTCTCCAGATGAAAAGCTGTGAGTAGTGAGGTCTGGCCGCCCAACAACCTGCCCGCACGACCCCCTCCCTTCTCCAGACCATCTCTTGAGACCTTCTCCAATTCTTCACTTCCCTCATCAACTCATCTCTGACCACTGGCTGTGTCCCCTCTGACTTCAAAATGGCCCGAGTCGCTCCCCTCTTCAAGAAACCAACACTTGACTCATCTGACGTCAACAACTACAGACTGGGATCCCTTCTTTCTTTTCTTTCCAAAACACTTGAGCGTGCCGTCTCTGATCAACTCTCTCGTTATCTCTCGCAGAACGATCTTGAGCCTAACCAGTTAGGCTTCAAGACGGGTCACTCAACCGAGACTACTCTTCTCTGTCTCACAGAGGCTCTCCGCACTGCCAAAGCTGACTCACTTTCCTCTGGTCTCATCCTTCCAGATCTATCCGCTGCCTTCAGACACCGGGAACCACCAGATCCCGGTGTCTCTCAGGGCTGGGTGTCTCAGGCTCTGCCATCCTTGGATTGCATCCTACCTGGCAGGCCGCTCCTACCAGGTGACGTGGAGAGGATCTGTGTCAGCACCACATACTCTCACTACTGGTGTCCCCCAGTGCTCGGTTCTAGGCCCTCTCCTCTTCTCTCTATACACCAAGTCACTCGGCTCCGTCATATCCTCACATGTTCTCTCCTATCAATGCTTTGAGGATGACACTCAACTACTTTTCTCCTTTACCCCCTTCTGACACCCAGGTGGTGACACGCATCTCTGCGTGCCTGGCAGATATCTCAGCTTGGATGTCGACCCACCAACTCAAACTCAACAAGACGGAACTGCTCTTCCTCCCGGGGAAGGTCTGCCCGCTCAAAGACCTCTCCATCACGGTTGACAACTCCAGTGTCGCCCTCCCAGAGTGCAAAGAACCTTGGCGTGACCCTGGACAACACCTTGTCGTTCTCGGCAAACATCAAAACAGTGACTCGCTCCTGCAGGGTCATGCTCTACAACATCCGTAGAGAACCACCCTACCTCACACAGGAAGCAGCGCAGGTCCTAATCCAGGCACTTATCTCTCGTCTGGACTACTGCAACTCGCTGTTGGCTGGGCTCCCCGCCTGTGCCATCAAACCCCTCTAACTTATCCAGAACGCTGCAGCCCGCCTGGTTTTCAACCTTCCCAAGTTCTCTCATGTCACCCTGCTCCTCCCACACTCCACTGGCTTCCAGTCGAAGCTCACATCCACTACAAGACCATGGTACTTACCTACAGAGCAGCAAGAGGAACTGCCCCTCCCTACCTTCAGGCTATGCTCAAACCCTACACCCCAACCCGAGCACTCCGTTCTGCCACCTCTGGTCTCTTGACCCTCCCACCCCTACAGGAGGGCAGCTCCCGCTCAGCCCAGTCAAAGCTAATCTCTGTCCTGGGACCTCAATGGTGGAACCAGCATCCCCCTGAAGCTAGGACAGCAGAGTCCCTGCCCATCTTCCCGAAAGCACCTGAAACCCTACCTCTTCCAATAGTATCTTAAATAATCCCCCTCTTCACCTCGACCCACCACATATATCAAAAAATAAAAATATATGTAAAAACTTTCCTGAACCAACACTTGACCCCTCCACTCCCCACCTTTCTAGCTCTGACTTTGCTGATAACTACTTTGAGAAAAAGTGTACTTACTATGCCTGTGATATGTGGTTGTCCCCACCTAGCTATCTTAAGATGAATTAACTAACTGTGATTCACTCTGGATAAGAGTGTCTGCTAACTGACTCAAATGGAGAAAAAAAATCATGTCTGATGGGCCAGTCCCAGTTTATCCTCCTGTCCGTCTGAGGGGCCAGTCCCAGTTTATCCTCCTGTCCGTCTGAGGGGCCTCTCTCTCTCTCTGGCCAGTCTGGCTGAGCATTAAAAGGGTACATCTGCAGTTGCTACATCCATGTTTTGACTTATAAATGAATTATATCTGCCCATTGATTCTTAAAGAATACAACTTATAAACAAATGCATGATGAGCTTAGCTCAACTGTCGTACCACGTCAGAACCCAAAACAGAAGCTTGTTTTATATAGTCTCAGAGCATGGTTGGAACTATAATGTTGATATCATATCATATATGATGTCCTTTCAGCCATAGCTCTGTGTATGAATTTGAGGTTACATTTCTCAGCTTTTTATTGAAACAGTGTTGGGGAAAAAACGATTTATTATTTCAACTGCAGACTGCCCCTTTAAGCTTCTCTCTCTGCTGAAGCGCCGTCAACTGCATGAGAATGAATGCGAGTGGCTGGAGGTTCCCCCCCTCCCACCAAATTCATTATTTGGGGGCCCTTTTCTCCTCTTCTGTCTCCTGCTGTGAGGACTGAGGAGCGAGAGAGAGACAGAGGCTGCTTCTAAATGGTATCCCAATTCCGTATATAGTGCACTACTTTTGACCCATAGGGAATAGGGTGCCATTTGGACGTAGCCCAGCCAAAGGCTCGTCTGTCTGTGCCAGGGTGGCTCTGGTCTGGGAAGGACCACAACATCAATCCACTTACATCCACCATCTCCCCATTACTTCACCTGCAGTGTTAAATGAAATGTTCTTGTAACACAGCTAGCCACTATGTTCAAAGCAGGTCTAAGACTGCTTATCAAATGTTTATGTTACGTTATACATAATAATATAATAATAATATGCCATTTAGCAGACGCTTTTATCGGGGGGCAACCTTCAGAAAAAGGAGACTGTCAAACAGGCTGTGACATTTCTAATCTGTTTGATGAGATTTTTCATTCATAATAAAACTGAGGCTCTCTTTATCATTCTTCCACAATTATATTTTACAAACAACTGATCTGTTCCATTCATACAGCCGGAACTAGGCTAACACACAACTGATGCCATGAGACGCGGACGGCGTGAGACACACAGAGTTAGGGAAACCGTGAGAGCAGAGTTGGGACGCCGTCACGCGAGTAGTAGAGTCACGTGACCAGACGCACACATTTCCTGCTCCGTGTGGCCTACTACTCACCAGCTTCTCGTCCACGGTGATGAGTTGCGTCTCTTGTCCTGCTTTCTCTGCCAGCCGCCATCCCGTCAGGCTCACCGACCTGCAAAAGGCAAAACCAAGGAAGTTAGAACAGACGGGTCATGGCAAAGAATCAGACACCAGGCACAACGTTACGTAAACAAGTTAGGAACTTCCAGACAATGAACTGTCTTGGAGGACTCAGCAGAGAAGAAGAAGAAGAAAGGAGGGAGGAAGTGAAAGGAGCCGGGACAGACAGGGGGATTCTTTTCCTTCCCCATTAGTTCTGTCTGGTGAGTTTCTGGCAGGCTCCTGCTTGCCTGTTAACCAGACGGACCTGCTGGGTTCAAACGATATTTGACATCTTTTAAACACTTTGAGCATTTGCCCCAGCCCGCCTGGAATGCCAAATGGGCGGGGTTTGGGCTGTTCAAATTATTCAATTGGTTCCTTTGCACCAAACAAGCCCAGCAAAAAGTATTTGAACGATATCAAATACTCTTTGAACCCAGGTCTGCTGATGAGTTGACGACAGACCACACTTTATGTTGGCTCACCGTCCAACTGTCCCCGGCTCACCGCCACCGAGTGCCTGAAGAAGGACTGGGGTGGCTCTGTGTGGAGTAGTGAACGTGCTGGCTTGTCATGAAACAGCCAGGAAGCCTAGCCGGCCAACAAAGTCCTGGTCAAACCATGGCGACTGAGTCAGTGGGGCAAGGACTGAGGAGAGAACAACAACATGGGCTACTGGCTATTAGCTTGTCACGAAACAGCAATGTGCCCAGTGCCCAGCCAGGGACTGGAGCAAGCCAGGGAGGGAGATTGCCCGTCTGTGTTCATCATTTTCATCATTTTACATTTTGCAGACGCTCTTATCCAGAGCGACTTACAGTTAGTGAGTGCATACATTATATTTTTCATACTGGCCCCCCGTGGGAAACGAACCCACAACCCTGGTGTTGCAAACACCATGCTCTTCCAACTGAGCTACATCCCTGCCGGCCATTCCCTCCCCTACCCTGGACGACGCTGGGCCAATTGTGCGCCGCCCCACGGGTCTCCCGGTCACGGCCGGCTACGACAGAGCCTGGATTCGAACCAGGATCTCTAGTGGCACAGCTAGCACTGCGATGCAGTGCCTTAGACCACTGCGCCACTCAGGAGACTAGTCCATGGAAGGTGTTAGTCCATGGAAGGCCAGCCAGCTGATAGCCTGGTTAAATAAGACTACTGAACGCTGCCCTCAGAGGAAACAGGGTCATATTCATTAGTGCCTAGCAAAAACTTTAACGGAAAAATAAAACTATTGTTTCTTATTGGACAAATTCAGGTAGGTCCCTTGGCATTTCAGCCTGTTTGCTTCCTAGTGAATACGACCCAGCTGAAGCGGCAGGGAACGCTCCCAAAGTCTGGGGACAACGTACAGGCTGTAGGCTACAGATGATCAATCAGCCACGGTTGCTCACACTATGGGTTCTTCTGACTGAATATAGAATTTTAAAATGCATGATTGTTTTTCAGGTATGTTTCCATGCCACCCTTTTCTTATGTAGAGTGAAACTGGAAACATTGAGTATGTTTACATGCACAATAATAATTAGACAATCTGTTTATGACAGTAGGCAGATGGAGATCACAGAGGTTATTTTTAATGAGTGCATTTGGCACCTCCCAAGAGTAAAGTTGAGTCAGGTGGTCTGACCTGCTGGTTGACGACCTACACAACCTGGGACTCAACACCACATCAGCCTGGGACAAATGTCACGGCGCTAGCGGAGATTAGTGAGTCTTAACACAATTAAGTTAGCTAGCTAAGGTTTTGCTGAGTTGTTATTAAGTTAAAGGCCATGTTTAACTTTTTTTTTTTACATACAATAATGAGTAGTCCAAATGTGTGCAAATCTGATCTGTCACATTATTTTTTATTTTTTTATCCAACATTGTAAATTGGATATATAATCGCTTATATACAATTCTGGGCTGCACGCGCACAATAAAAATATGAAATGTTGTCCAGGCTTGACATAGAATAAAGTGAATACTTTTGGAACACTGAGCCATCGACTGCCTGGCTGCACCAGATGGCAGTGTGTCAGTTGGTTTCTTTTGACAATGAAGCACCGGACTACAGACTTATCGTTTTGAACCTAGAAGAAGACATATAGATGGGAGTAGGTAAGGAGGAGTCTTAATGTCTAGTTGGTCAGAAAAGTATGGCAAGGAGCCGAGTGAGTGTCTTTGATAACTGCCTAGTTGGTTAGCTAGCTAGCTAAGTGTAAAATGCAGCCAGCTAGCTACCTGCGTTTAGCTAGCTAGCTAGCTAGCTAGCTAGCTAGCTAGATAATGAACTAACTGCAATTATCATAAACCATTATTACCTAGCTAGCTACATTAGCTAAATATCTGGCAGATGTAAAGTAAGCAGGATCGTGAGATGTCAGAAACAACGCATGTTGGCTAGCTAGCTTAAGTTAGCTAGGTCACGCTAGCGATGAATGCCTACAGATGTAACTCGGAGGTGAAGCCTACTTTTTGAATTAAGCAATAGTTGAGGGTTGTCATTTAGTTAGCTAGCTACCTAGGCTAATCCCCCTATTTGAAGCAGTTTGGCTGCAAAATTAGCCCCCGCCTCACAGGCTGCATCTGGCTAAACTAGCTACAGTCAAATAAGGAGCATGTTGTCGTTGATGTCATGATGAAATAAGTCTTGGTAGCAATTGTTAGTGAAATGATACGTGCTGCCTTAATATACAATACCAGTCAAAAGTTTGGACACCTACTCATTCAAGGGTTTTTCTTTATTTTAACTATTTTCTACATTGTAGAATTATAATGAAGACATCAAAACTATGAAATAACACATACGGAATCATGTAGAAACCAAAAGTGTTAAACAAATCAGAATATATTTGAGATTATTCAAAGTAGCCACCCTTTGCCTTGATGACAGCTTTGCACACGCTTGGCATTCTCTCAACCAGCTTCATGGAGGTAGTCACCTGGAATGCATTTCAATTAACACAGTGGCTGGTATACAAAACAGTTAGTTTTAGGCCCTGGAACCTCCCACAATGCAGGTGATGGCTGCAGGATTAAGTTGGTAAAGAGCAACTGCAGAAACTTGCAGTCGACTGCAGTCAAGACCTTTGATCACATTATTTTTGTAAAGTTCGTGCAGTCCACATATTGGCGCAAGTCGGACAATTTCTATCCCCATAATGCAACACTTTGAAAGTTGGTCACTGACTTGACAAAAGTGATGCATTCAAACGCGCCCAATTAAAAGTGAAATTCTTCATAGTTGTTCATTTTCTCCTAATCTAAAAAGGCACAAACTAGATTGGAGCCAATGTCTTAAGTAGTTGAACATGTTATTACTCAGACCTCGTGAAAGTGACAAACTGACACGTTTTCATTTTCGTCAAAAACTACTTTTGTTGCTTTCAGGACAACTGGGAAGTCAGAAAAATAAGAGGTCAAATCATGACTTCTGTGATCTTCAGGTCGGAAAGAAGGAGCTCTTGAAAGAGGCCGGAGTCCCGACTTGGAATTCCGAGTTGGCTGACCGTTCAAAGCGAGTTTTCCCAGTCGGAGCTGGTTTTTGTATTCCCCCCTAGTTGGCTTTAACCCACTGAAGTGATCAGGGATTTCTATTGTTGAAGCAATTTCTGCACATCTTCATACTGTGCTGTCTTCGCTGCTAGCTAGCTAACAAATAATAAGGACACACGTAGCTAGCTAACGTTGACACTAGCAATTAGCTCCTAACTAGCTATAACATACTTAAACTGCCTTTCACAAAACCATACATCCATACTCATTATCACTATAAATATCCCAAGAACACATAATGAAACGTAACTTTTGTGTTGTTGTTTGTGCTAAGCTAAATAGCTAGCTAACTAAAGTAAACCAATGACACAAGCGTAAGCACGCCAACACTGGCCTGTTACGGCGGATAGGAAGTTAGAACCTCGTTCTGCCACAGAAATATGCCTACAGAAATGTAGTAAAATAAAAATCCTCATTACCTGACGGGATTCAGGAATACTTTAGTGGCTGTATTTAGCAGGGAAACACGTCCCAAACCTAGAAGTGACATTGAAGACGCCATGATTCTGTCAACAGCTAATCTGTACGGAGTCCGAGAAGGTACAAAAACAAAAAGCGCTACTACAGGGCTTCTTCTTCTTCTTCTTTAAGTTTTATTGGCGAATCGCAACCAAATGACAGGTGCATACACCGCTACCTACTGTACTGGAGTGTGTGGCCAGTTTATCTATACCACTACATTCTCTTAACTAACCCTGAATTTCCAATAAAATAAAATAATTCCCTTCAAACCTCACTACTCCCATCATCACCCCCACCCAAAATACCACCCACTCCCCAATTCCATCCAACCCCTCTGACCCTGTAAAACAACCTCTCCCTTTCTACGTCATACATTTCACAAAATAATAATAAGTGTTCCTCTACCATACATCCATTACACATTTCCAGTACCATGTTTCCCTATCAATTTTTAAAGAGGAATTCAATCCCGTATGCCCTGATCTCATCCTACACAGCATAACCTCCTCCCTTCTGTTCCCATTATATGACACTATATCCAGTACAGATTTCCTTGTACTATAAAATGTCTGCCCTTACTACTTTCATCTCATTGTCTCTGCCAGCAATCTAACCTATTTTTCAGAACCAATGTTTTAATTTCCCATCTACCCAACTGCACCTGTATATCTACAATATAATTTTTCTCTGCTCTTTTTGCTATTATATATAGTATATCATGTCCATTCACTCCTGTATGAGCCGGAATCCAACAGAACTGAATTTCAATATCATTTTTTTTGTAACCCCCAACAACCGCATCATTATTTCTAACCATAAATCCTCACGTTCTGACTTCCCAGATCTTAAACTTTTCAAAACTGATGCATAGTCCAAACGTATTACTACTCCTCTTGGTTGCGCCTCCTCTATCCATTGCAATCCAACAATTATCGCAACCATTTCTGTTGAATATACAGATAAATCATTAGTCAGTCTCTTGCATAGATTAACATGGAACTCAGGAATAAATACACCTGCCCCTATCTTCCCATTCATGGTTTCCTTTGAACCATCTGTATACACCGCAAGGCACGAATAAAACGGATTACTATTATATTGATCCACTATTGTTCCTACATGATCTTCTTCACAACACTGTTTCTTTTCTTCTATCAGGCTAAGACCAACATGTAGTCTTGTATAAAACCACGGTGGCACATTTCCTATTGCCACAGATGGCCCTTTAACAATATCTCTGAGTCCATATTCATCAAACCCTTTTTTTCCAATCTCTGGGCCAAAAACCCCTCCTTTGATTTCGTTCATATTCCCAACAGTCTTCCAATACTGTCAGTGTAGGATGATCTACCGTACTACCCGTCAGTCGTGCCCAGAATGCCAGGGCTAGCTTAACTCTTACATTTTAGTCATTTTAGCAGACACTCTTATCCCGAGCGACTTACAGTCAGTGAGTGCATACACATTTGTATTTCTTTTTTCATACTGGCCCCCCGTGGGAATCGAACCCACAACCCTGGCGTTGCAAACGCCATGCTCTACCAACTGAGCTACAGGGGACTATAGGGACTACAGGAAATTATTCTAAGGGATAGTGACATTTCCCCAGTATCTACTCGTAAAGCCTCAACCGGTGTAGTTTTAAATGCACCATCGCACATCCTGAGTGCCCTCGCTTGCATCCTATCGAGGCGCAACAGCGATGAAAAAGCTGCAGAACCATATACACCCATAATCTATAGACGATCTCATCAAAGTACGATAAATATTCAGTAAAGACCTGAAGGCCTCTCTCCCCCCCCCCCCAGTCGTGACCAACTATTGTCCTCATAAGATGCAATACTTTTTTATATTTAGTCTCCAGCTTTTCATCAAACCAAAGCCACAAATACTTACATTCTGTTACCCTTTCCATTCATTCTCCATATAATTAAACACTGACATCTTCCTTAATCTTTTTGTTAGCGAACAACAAGATTTACTGTCGATTATAGATAAGTTGAAACCCCATCATAAGGACCATACCTCTACTGTAACAGCATTGTCTCTGTTCCATAAGGAATATTCCTTCCCCTTTTCCAAATGGCAACATCATCTGCATGTAACGCCACCCCTAGTACCCTGACCGATATCGCCAAAGATATCATCAATCATCAACGTGAATAAGATAGGACTAATGGCACTACCCTGTGGAGTTCCGTTTTCCACATCATATTCTCTTGATAACTCCGATCCCACCCTTACCTGGAAGGTTCGGTCAAACAAGAAATCCATAATCCAGATATACATTCTCCCACTATTACCCATTCCATTCCATTTAAGAAGTAGACCTTCCCGCCACATTGTATCATATGCTTTTTCAATTTCAAAATATACTATTGACATCACTTCCTTCATTGCCAAAGCTTTGGTCAGTTTCTAACTTTAACTAATGCATCAAGGGTAGTCCTTCCATTTCTGAATCCACTATGGTATGGATTTAATAATCCCCTATGTTCCAGATAATACATCAATCAACTTTTCCATTAGTTTTTTTTTTTTTTGATGTAAGCGCAATATGTCTATAAGTAGCAGGACAGGATGGATCTTTACCAGGCTTCACAAATGGCAAAACAACAGCACGATTCCATCCTGATGGTAGCACTCCTGTCCTACATATTTAATGTTAAATAAACTTAAAATCTTTCCCAAGACTTCCGTAGGCAGATGTTTAAACATAATGTAGCATAAATTATTATTATTATTATTATAAATCGATCCTCACCTGAAGCAATGCAACCACACCCCTCCAATGCCCTCGTTATTTCAAACATAATGAATTCGGCATCCAGTGATTCTCCAGTATTCACACTTCTTACGGTATACATCTTCATGCATTCTTAGTTGTTCTTCCTTACGTCTTTTACATTCATCACTTAGATTGTCAACTTCATGCACTGCTACAAAAGCTCTTCCTAGAGTGTCTGCTTTTTCTTTGTTTGAAACAGCCATAACGTCTTCCTCAGCTAACACAGGTATCAGGTATCTATCTATACCGTCAGCCATAACGTCTTCCTCAGCTAACACAGGTATCAGGTATCTGTACTGTCTTTCCTTTCCGCATCATCCTCTTTAACATCCCCCCGGTTATTTCCCTTCTTACAGAAGAACAGAATTCCCACCATGCACCTTTCTTTGCGTTCTTAACGACTTTCCTAACCAACGCTCAGTTTTTCTGAAAGACTATCATGCTATCAGATGTCAAAATTATTCTTAAACGTTTTAAAAGCATTATCATGATCGTTGATGGCCTTATTACATACGTCAGTCCACCAAGGAACTATATTTTGTCTACCCTCAAAAGTTACTACCATAACTGTATAACCTTCTACTCCAACTTCTTTGTCTAGAGTGGTCCTTTACAGGTTTACTCTCTACACTCCTCATTGTTTCTCCAGCAGTATTCATCCCTCCATCACCCTCATCCAGCAGTATTCATCCCTCCATCACCCTCATCCAGCAGTATTCATCCCTCCATCACCCTCATCCAGCAGTATTCATCCCTCCATCACCCTCATCCAGCAGTATTCATCCCTCCGCACCCTCATCCAGCAGTATTCATCCCTCCATCACCCTCATCCAGCAGTATTCATCCCTCCATCACCCTCATTGTGATTTCTCTTAGTCCTGTTCCTCCCATTTACAACATGTGTAAATAGCTGATCATCATCACTGGTTTTATCATCAATATCAATTGCCCTAATGCTACCATCTGAACTGTCCGCCATGCCGACCCCAATCACAGTACAGTTGTGCCAAATCCACCAACAAACAAACAAACAAACAAACAAAGATACAGCTTGTTCCCACTTTTCAACCACCACCGACCGACCGACTGCTCCTGGGCTTTGTAGCAGTGGCCGTCTTCTTCTTCTTTAGGATTTGTTTGGCGGATCGCATCCAACTTTTAGCTGCATGTACCGCCACCTACTGTACTGGTGTGTGAGGCCATTCACTGCCTACCTACATTAAATTCTTGATACGGTAATACAATACTGGGAAAAGGGAAAAGGAAAATTGCCCTGCCAACTATTAGCCCTGTCAAATAAAAACACCACCCCATTCCACTATTTAACCCTATCTAATCCTACCCCAGACCAACGGTTTAAGGGGACAGAACACTACCACTCAACACCCCCTGCAACTGTTCTGCAGTAAAGCCCCGCAATCCCAAGTACTTCTCTGCCGCTGCCACCAGAACCTCTATTTTCTTTGACTTCCGATCCATTTCTGCAGAACAATTGACAACCATGGCTATAAATGCAAAAAAAAAAAAGCCCACCTTACTGAAGCACATATTCCTTCCCATCACTCTCTTTTGACCTCTGCCTACTCACAGGAATCCTCTCAGTATCCCTCACCCTGTATCCATCTTCCGCCACCATTCTCTTCACTGCTTCTGCATACAACACTTGCTGTACAGTTCTTCTTCTTCGTCTTCTTCTTCTTCTTCTTCTTCTTCTTCTTCTTCTTCTTCTTCTTTTTCTTTTTCTTCTTCTTCTTCTTCTTCTTCTTCTTCTTCTTCTTCTTCTTCTTCTTCTTCTTCTTCTTCTTCTTCTTCTTCTTCTTCTTCTTCTTCTTCTTCTTCTTCTTCTTCTTCTTCTTCTTCTTCTTCTTCTTCTTCTTCTTCTTCTTCTTCTTCTTCTTCTTCTTCTTCTTCTTCTTCTTCTTCTTCTTCTTCTTCTTCTTCTTCTTCTTCTTACACTTAAAATGTGTATTGGAACTGGACGGGGGTAAAACATTTACAAAAGAAAAGTAAACTCAACACAGGGAACGGAAAATTAGCATGTATCCACACACACTACAAAAATAATTAACAAAAATAATCCTTCAAAAACTCAAATACTCAGCTCAGGCTCCGGGGCCTGGGAACTCTGGGAACACTGGGAACTCTGAGAACTGTTATTTTAAAAGCATGGGAACCGGTTAATAACGTTATTTTACGTTCCAGGCATTTTTTTCTAGTCCTACAAAAAATTGCTACCCGGACGATCTGCATTGACCCTTTTGCACTAACTCTTTTGACTCATAACATATGCTGCTGCTACTGTTAATTATCTATCCTGTTGCCTAATCACTTTACCCATACCTACAGTTGAAGTCGGAAGTTTACATACACCTTAGCCAAATACATTTAAACTCAGTTTTTCACAATTCCTGACATTTAATCCTAGTAGAGATTCGCTGTATTAGGTCAGTTAGGATCACCACTTTGTTTTAAGAATGTGTAATGTCAGAATAATAGTAGAGAGAATGATTTATTTCAGCTTGTATTTCTTTCATCACATTCCCAGTGGGTCAGAAGTTTACATACACTCAATTAGTATTTGGTAGCATTGCCTTTAAATTGTTTAACTTGAGTCAAACGTTTCGGGTAGCCTTCCACAAGCTTCCCACAATAATTTGGGTGAACTTTGGCCCATTCCTCCTGACAGAGCTGGTGTAACTGAGTCAGGTTTGTAGGCCTCCTTGCTCGCACACGCTTTTTCAGTTCTGCCCACACATTTTCTATAGGATTGAGGTCAGGGTTTTGTGATGGCCACTCCAATACCTTGACTTTGTTGTCCTTAAGCCATTTTGCCACAACTTTGGAAATATGCTTGGGGTCATGGTCCATTTGGAAGACCCATTTGCGACCAAGCTTTAACTTCCTGACGTATGTCTTGAGATGTTGCTTCAATATGTCCACATCATTTTCCTTCCTCATGATGCCAATCTATTTTGTGAAGTGCACCAGTCCCTCCTGCAGCAAAGCACCCCCACAGCATGATGCTGCCACCCCCGTGCTTCACGGTTGGGATGGTGTTCTTCGGCTTGCAAGCTGCCCCCTTTTTCCTCCAAACATAACGATGGTCATTATGACCCTCTTTGTGGCACTTGACCATATGACTGGGCAGTAGTCCAGGTGTGACAAAACTAGGGCCTGTGGGTCATGCTCAGGCTATCCTATCCTATCAACAAACCAATAAATCAATCTTGTCATCTGCCTACTTTTAAACTATAACCAGTCACCACCATTACTACTGCAGTCACTACCACTACTATAACTTGTTTCAAAACCATACATACTTTAAAACAAGCTAGCAAGCACACCATATTTTCTTCAGGAAATGTACTTTTCAGTGATCACTGTTAGCCTAAATAGTTTATTCATTAGATGGAACCACAGCTAGCTATCAGTAGGTCTACATACAAACCTATTCTACATAGTTCTTCAACTACCACAAAAATAATTTTAAAGAGCTGTCATCACCAGATGCACCATCGTATTTCTCTCCCCAAATACTAGCCTAAAACTTTCTAATCATTACATCATTATCCAACTAAACTCAAACTTAATTTACACTGAACGTTTTACTAAAGTAAATCGTGAATTTATTTATCTGAAACACACAGCATGAATGATGGAGAGTTTCTTTGCTTTCCTAAGAGTGTTGTCCACGTGACCCTGCCTTTTATACCTTTATATCTCTGTCCTGTCTTTATTCTTTCAGTTTTCACACACAACAACTGGCGGCAGGTAGCTTAGTGGTTAAGAGCGTTGTGCCAGTAACTGAAAGGTTGCTGGTTCTAATCCCCGAGCCGACTAGGTGAAAAGATATTTTGATGTGCCCTTGAGCAAGGCACTTAACCCTAATTGCTCTGGATAAGAGTGTCTGCTAAATTACTGACATTTTTAGACATTTCTGTGATCTAACTGCCCACAATCCAAAGTAATAAGGTTTATATAGTACTCTATCAAAGTAATCAGACCATTTATTTTACTAAATTTTACTTTGACTATATGCAACTGCTTTGCTTTAAATTGTAAAGTAACATTTTTAAAACTTCTTTCATAACCACAAAACTACTTGTGAAGAGTTAAAGCAAGCCTCACTTGTAAAGTGACCATCTAGTTCTTATTATTGTCGCGTTGTTCAGAGGTGAACCTGCAAGTCAGCATTTCATTGTACTGTGTAATACTAATAATAATATGCCATTTAGCAGACGCTTTTATCCAAAGCGACTTACAGTCATGCGTGCATAAATTTTTACGTACACCATGTGTATCCTGTGCATATGACAAATAAACTTGACTTGACTCCTTAACAAAGAGGGAGTCTCAGAGTAGGAGTGCTGATCTGGGATCAGGTCCCTTCCCGATGGACTATAATTGTATTCATTAACTAAAAGGCCAAACTGATCTGAGATCGGCACTTATTAATCGTTGTAAATGTAATGCAAGAAGAAAAAGAAGAAGGAGAAAAGCCACCTCCCAGGACCTCAGGGTTTCCACCCACATATTTCTCTCAACAAAGAATTGCAACCTCTTACACACACACACCATGGTTCTGCTGGCTAGGACCAACCCCATGGTTCTGCTGTTTAGGACCAACCCCATGGTTCTGCTGGCTAGGACCAACCCCATGGTTCTGCTGGGTAGGACCAACCCCATGGTTTTGCTGGCTCGGACCAACCCCATGGTTCTGCTGGCTAGGACCAACCCCATGGTTCTGCTGGCTAGGACCGACCCCATGGTTCTGCTGGCTAGGACCAACCCCATGGTTCTGCTGGCTCGGACCAACCCCATGGTTCTGCTGGCTCGGACCAACCCCATGGTTCTGCTGGCTAGGACCAACCCCATGGTTCTGCTGGCTTGGTCCAACCCCATGGTTCTGCTGGCTAGGACCAACCCCATGGTTCTGCTGGGTAGGACCAACCCCATGGTTCTGCTGGCTAGGACCAACCTCTTACAGACACACCTCCTAATATAATATAAACAAAAAAGCACACCACAAAGTAAGTGTGATCTGGGCCCATGTATCAGAGTAGGTAGGAGTGCTTATCTAGGATCCATCCATACAATCGTATGAATTATGATCTAAAATGATAAATTGATCCTAGATCAGCACTCAAGACACTTTCAAAATACAGATCCATACTAGCTACTGCCTTTCAATAGCATTACCAATAAACAACGGACAATACTCTGTAATCATCTGCTGTTAATCAATACTTCTATGGGACACATTTCATAGGGCTTGTAGTTCATGTAATTTCATAAATGGTCCAAGTTATGGATCAGTGTATACTGCATGACATGGTGTTGAATTCTTTGGTGAAATACTTTTGGGTGTTTTGGTGTCAGTGATTGAAAAATATCTAATACGTTGTATATCAAAGACAGTGAGATTTGAGTCTCCTCAGGGGGTCAGAAAACGACAAACATGTAAGGAAAAAAAAAAAAAGTTTATTGTTTTACTCTTCATATCTGTACAAATATCCGACTTTGTATGTACATATGACATTTACATAACAGAAATACTGAACTATATACTTATAACAGAATTTTGTATTTCTCTTGCGATTTTTGAAAATGAAAATGCATTCTGAAAAGAACAACAGCGTGGCGAGAAAAGCAAAGTGTGATGAGGTTTTGATACAGTGTACATGTGCTGCTGTCTAGCCCCCTAGTCAGGTGAGCTCTGCAAGAGCAATATGGAGCAAAACACTGGCAGCACACAAACACACACATTTTCATGCCACATTTTGACAAAATCAAGTGTTGTCCCAAAAAAAACCCATCTCTGTTCGAACGTGTACAAAATAAAACACTGCTGCTGAGTTTACGTTTGTCTGGGTTAGACAGACATCTCCACCGGGGGAAACACATTGTAGAGGAGTAAACTAATGCTGCGTTCATAACCAAGTGGGAAGGTGGAAATTACCAGTTGTGAAGTCTTAAATACCAGTTGGATGCATTTACATGCTTTGACTCGTCGAGAAAAAAACGATTGGCTAATGACCAACAAGCTGCGTCAACCATAAACTCTAAAAGCATGCTTCTAAACAAAATTAAAGTGTTCAAAAAACATTAATAGATTGCTATTTATATGTTTTGTTGTTGTATTTAACGGATGAAAAAATGCTGTTACTGAAGTCATTTCCTTAGTAGGTGACGTCAGAGGTCAGAATGTGGCAGAAGTAGGAGCTCAGGATGATAGACGAGTTTCCTCACTAGTAATTATCAGTTGGAGGGGCGTTCAAGTGGATTTTTTTCCCCCAGTCGTATGTGGTAAATACCACCTTCCCACTTGGTTATGAACACAGCGTTAGAGGAGTTAGTTGGCACCTTTCAGACTGTTACTATAGCTTGGTTGCCAGGCTGTTTCTGCTCTCTTGCCAACTCCTAATGGAATTGTCATGACAACTAATAACGGAGTAGGCAAAAGCGCATACAGATCTTTTGACCTGGCTGCTATCAGCATGCTGCACCGTGTAAAGCACCTTTACCTTTACAGAACCCTTGAGAGAATCCCTTTGCAGGGTGGTTGTGGTCAATTCCATTTTAAATTCCAGTCAATTCAGGAAATTACACTGAAATTCCAATTCTCTAAAAAATGATTTTCAATTAGGAACATTTGGAATTGGAATTTGGTTTACTTTCTGAATTGACTGGAATTCAATTTGGAATTGACCCCAAACCCATGTCCCTTTGGCGAGTTATAATGATGTGTTAACAAAAAGCAGAAACATTTCTGTACATAAATGATTGACAGATAAGATAGATCCCCCATAAATAAACACACTGTAGGCTAAACATGCATTAACGTGTGAATGATAAACATCTGTGTTAATAAAATATATCTGACAGTGAGAACATAAGCAGGTTAGTACAGCTCAGGGAAGCATGAAACCAATTACAGCTTGCAGAAAGGAGACGGATACTTTACTCAATAAATAACACTGCTTCTCTTTGGAGAAATATATTTCTTCATAATAAAAAATTATAATACAAAATAGAAACAAGTGGTAACACAATAACATGGCACATAGTCATCCTGAACATTGGAAATGTATAAATTATAAAAACACAAAAAACAGTATAAATAAAACATCTAGCAGAACTGAACTATATGTATAAATACGCATACACATATGTAATGTACAGTATGGACAACATGAGCCCTGGCCCTAGGACTGGTCCCTTAGTGCAGACCAGGCAGGCAGCTAGACAGACAGACAGCCTATCCAACCAATAACGAGAGCATGTGGATATGATAGACAGCCTATCCAACCAATAACGAGAGCATGTGGATATGATAGACAGCCTATCCATCCAATAAGGAGGACAGGTGGATATGATAGACAGCCTATCCAACCAATAAGGAGGACAGGTGGATATGATAGACAGCCTATCCATCCAATAAGGAGGACAGGTGGATATGACAGACAGCCTATCCATCCAATAAGGAGGACAGGTGGATATGATAGACAGCCTATCCAACCAATAAGGAGGACAGGTGGATATGATAGACAGCCTATCCATCCAATAAGGAGGACAGGTGGATATGATAGACAGCCTATCCATCCAATAAGGAGGACAGGTGGATATGATAGACAGCCTATCCATCCAATAAGGAGGTCAGGTGGATGTGAACCATGTAGTCCTGATCTTCCTGCTCCTCCTCCTCTTCCTCAGGGTCTTCTGTTATAGCTAGATGGGAGAATATATGATAGCCGTTGTATGAATAAGGAGCACAACAGCAACGCAGCAGAACAATAGTCAGTGAATGTTCTCAAAAGCCCCAGAAAAGCCTGCTGGTGTTGCTACGTTTCAGGGGAGAGAGGGGACTTGGCAGTCTACGATGCACTGAGTTATCCATGCCATACTTATGGGGGGTATGAGGGTGTTCAATGGCTTTCTCTTTTTTTTTTTTTTTTAAGTCTCCTTTTGTCTCAGACACGGTACAGTTGCTGCCATTGGGTGGAGTGTTTCTCTGGGTCACAGCAGTGTGACCCCTATCAAGCGGGAACACGAGCCAGGCCAACCGCACAGCTTTGATTTTGTAAATGTAAAAAAAAAAAAAAAAGCACACAGGCAACAACAAACAGACAGTCCCTCATCAAATCCAAAAGGGATTCGTTTTGTTTTTATATATATATATATATATATTCTGATAGACAACATTTGCTACAATCAGCACACACAGCAGTCAGTACAGATGGACGGATAGAGCACGTACATTTTCTACAAAGCAGAAAGAGACGGAGGAGAGATAAGGGAGCGCTGTTCTGCTACTTCTGCTTCTAGTGTAAACGCTTCTCTCGTGAGGTGATCGTGGCTAACGGTCCCTTCAGAGGAGTTGTGATCCACCTCAATAAGGCACATTGACGTTAAATGTAGTCAGTCACACAATAATATAATCATGTAGTGTAGGTGGAAGATATCCAGATTTATTCATCAGGATGAAAATGAAATGATTTCATCAGACATTCTTTGACATATGGCGACTTGGAATGTAACTTCTATCATCTCCTTGAGGCTATTTTTGTGACAGTTTGACGGCAGGAAGCCCCAGTTTAGTGAGCACTTTACTTAAGGAGGAATGGCTCAAAATACTGGTAGAAACAGGTAGTCTATGTGTTACGGTGTACCTTAAATCTTCTTAGCTAAATTGGCACCAATTTACCATTTTTAAATTTTAGTCATTTAGCAGAAGCTCTTATCCAGAGAGCGACTTACAGTTAGTGAGTGCATACAATTTCATACTGCCCCCGTGGGAAACTAACCCACAACCCTGGCGTTGCAAGCGCCGTGCTCTACCAACTGAGCCGCAATCACCTTATGCACTTATATGAATGTATGCAACGGTTTTCATTCTGATTCACATTACATGTTAGCAGAGCAGTGTATGTTTCATTTTGACTCATATTACATGTTAGCAGAACGGTGTATACCGTTACAGACATAGCGCATTATGATTTGATTGATTACAGCCAAAAAGCAAAAACATAATGCATGATTAACATGAAATTAGCAATGTGACCATGGAATGTAGAAGCTGTAAAGATATTACCATTATGTGTCTGTCTAGATAAAAAATAAATAAAAAACTATGACAATAAAAAAATAAACTGCAAGGTTACAACAGATCACTATGAGATTACGACCACAAGCTAGATGTTAAATACCACGACTGTTCTAACTGCAAAAGTTAGTCTCTTGTTAGTTTTATGAAGTTAGCATCTCGACGACTGCCCAAAAAAATGGTTATCTTTTGAACTGTCCTTACCTGTTGATATATATATATATTTTTTTACTTTTTCGTTTGTTTTTTTCAGATTATTATTATTTTTTGTTTGTTAGAGAAGCCAGCAACACAGACAAAATCATGCAAGTTCTCCCATTCTCAAGTCCTTTCAGATGCGTAAGCTGAGCTGAGCTGTGCCGGGTGGGTGGGCGGGGGGCGGGGGGGGTAGAGTGGGAGTTTGCAGGGGCGGGGGGCTCAAAATGAGACGAGGGAGGGATTGTTGTTGGGAAAGAACATGGAATTGTCTCGCTAGGTGGTGATTACTTACAGTTGCAAGATCCTGAATGCTTAACCTCCAGGAGCGTTCCCAGAGAGCAGGCGGTCTGCTTCATCGCACACTCTGAGGGGTAGTTAGTGTTGTCACTGGCACACACCGCCTCGTCCGTCCGGCTCTCCGGACACGCCTCCTCACAGAGGGAGCAGCGGCCTCGGCTCATCCTACTGTCCCACAGACACTTCTTTCCCGCGCTGCACTGGATGTCCTCGCACGACTTGGCCTCTGGAGCCAGAGGGAGGAGAGGAGAAGAAACAGAGAACATATCAGACTGACGCATCGCTGGTGCTGCTTGGCGTATAACCATGTAACCCTAGTGGGTCGTAGTGAGTCATGTCCTATATTAGGTCATGTGTGGCCAAGTATCATTGTAGAAGGGAGGAAAGACTTTCCCTGGCAAATACCCCGGCTGTGTTGTGGGTGATGTTGCCAACTTCAGGAAACAATAAGATGTCTGTCATGTTCTAAACAGTAATAACTACAAAGTAGTCCCAGCCTTTCATACTGAACTGGACCTCCACAGCTTCAATGGCTCTGCTCTGAGAACCTCCATTTATGTGGAATGTTGGCAGAGTCGACTAAAAACAACTGTTGGCAAAGAGAAGCAGCCTACGGGGTCTAGCCCTTAGAAACAGAATGTATAGAATGAAATAGAATGTATAGAATGAAATAGAATGTATAGAATGAAATAGAATGTATAGAATGAAATAGAACGTATAGAATGAATACCCATGAGTTTACCAGTCAGATTGCCAGGGTTAGAGACTCTAAGCCCCTTCTATAGATTACATTCAGACTGTATTGTCAGTACTGTACAGCAAGGTTTGGAACTATTTTCCAATAATGTCCTTCGGAACAGAACCACTATTTTTTTTCATTCCGTTCCGGTTCGAACAACAACAACAAAACATTAGCTCATTAAATTAGTTCACCATTCAGTACGAATTGAGCAGCTTGCTATAGGGAGCTGGCAAGCTAGTTGTTTACATGCGTGATGGGACGCGAGATGCAACAGACATCGTAAGGGCGGGGAGAGAGCGAGAGAGGATGTAGGAGGAGGCGTGGCTTGAAGGGCTGGCCAGAGGTGGCAGGTTCAATAGTGGTTTGGCAAAATTTGTATGTGTCTTTTCTGGCGCCTGGAGTTTTTCCTGATCTCACGACCTGGTCAGGTAAAACTCTGGGCTATGACAGGGTCCAATATTAACTTGGTGTTGGACATGGTGTGGTTTTTAAATACATTGGGGTCATGCAGAGCCTATAGGTTGGCATGCTTTCTCTCTATGTGTAGCTATTAATAGGCTACATTTGGTTATTATGATGATTATATTAAATAGCTGTTTAATATAATTCAGCTACGTGAATAATTTTAACGTCGTAAAATAGGACCCTGCCCCTTTAAGACAATTGCGTTCCAAAAGAGATATGGACCTGGCTACAGTGAGTTAGCCAAGACTAATGATAAAAAGGTATTTTGTAGCTTTCTTTTAGCAGACTATCAACAATAGCCAGCATATTGCTAGTATGTTCACTATTGAAGGTTTACTTTTGTAAATCACTTTCCCTAAAATAAATAAGCTCAGCGAGTAGATTGATGGGCACTTCGTTTTGTTCAGGACAGCTCGAGTGCGCTTTGTGAACGTAGCTATCAACTTCTGTACTGCTCGAGAAGTTGTGATTCGCCGGAGCGTAGTGGCGCTTGAATGAACAGCCAATCATATTGCTCAAATACAAACAGCACAACTTTTCTGCGTCTAGTCATCAATGGTTGTCAATGATAGACTGCGAAAGAGCAGGTAAATGTGGGAACTGGAACGCAAAAATGTGCTGAGAAGTTACTGGCCTGTTGGGTGCTGCTGCTTTGAAAGTGGTGTGGCAGCGCTGGGGCAAATGATGACTATTCCCATTATCTTATTATGACCTGCATTATCTGAATTAGGCCCACAGAATTATACCTACAGAGGAGAGTATAGGAGGGGGAGGGGCAGGAAGCCTATACCTCGGAGGGGGAGGGGCAGGTAGCCTATACCTCGGAGGGGGAGGGGCAGGTAGCCTATACCTCGGAGGGGGAGGGGCAGGTAGCCTATAACTCGGAGGGGGAGGGGCAGGAAGCCTATACCTCGGAGGGGGAGGGGCAGGTAGCCTATAACTCGGAGGGGGAGGGGCAGGAAGCCTATACTTTGGAGGGGGAGGAGCAGGTAGCCTATACTTTGGAGGGGGAGGGGCAGGAAGCCTATACTTTGGAGGGGGAGGGGCAGGAAGCCTATACTTTGGAGGGGGAGGGGCAGGTAGCCTATACCTCGGAGGGGGAGGGGCAGGTAACCTATACCTCGGAGGGGGAGGGGCAGGAAGCCTACACACACTGGTCAAGATGTTCATCTAGCAGACTGACACTGGAAGAAGTTTCTGAGTGACAGAGTGAGGGCTATGCAGGTGCTTTTTTTTTTTTTGGGGGGACTGGGAAAAAATGGAACGTAGAATACGTTATTAACCGGTTCCCATGCTTTTAAAATAACGGTTCTGTTCTGGAACAGTATAGGTAACTTTCGTACCCGGTTCTATTTCTGTTCCTCAACAAAAAAATATTTTTGAGGCGCCGCAAAATTGGCCCAGCGTCGTCCGGGTTACGGGACGGTTTGGCCTGCCGGGATTTCCTTGTCCCATCGCGCTCTAGCGACTCCTTGTGGCGGACCGGGAGCCTGCAAGCTGACTTTGGTTGCCAGCTGGACGGTGTTTCCTCTGACACTTTGGTGCGGCTGGCTTCCGGGTTAAGCAAGCAGTGTGTCAAGAAGCAGTGTGGCTTGGCAGGGTCGTGTTTCGGAGGACGCATTGGCTCTCGACCTTCGCCTCTCCCGAGTCCGTAGGGGAATTGCAGCGATGGGACAAGACTGTAACTACCAGTTGGATATCACGAAATTGGGGAGAAAAAGGGGTAAAATAAAATGGCGTTCTGTTCCCTGAACCGGTTCCAACCCCTGGTGTACAGTGTGGATTAGGGAGGCATTGAGTGTCTAAGAGGGACTACAGTACGTAGGCCCTAGCCCCAACCTCCAGACACTTGTGGATCTCTTAGGCTGCATTTACACAGGCAGACCAATTCTGATATTTAGCCCAATTTATTGGCAAGAGATCTGATCTGTTTTTGGACAGGCCCACTATGCTGTCTTCTATACTGTTGCTTCAAAAGCTTAGGCCTACTGACTGGTGCATTTCCCCTGTATACTACTCCTATGGATGTTCCCAGGATACATTAGTGACTGATACATTTCCCCTAGTATACTACTCCTATGGATGTTCCCAGGAGATATTACTTACTGATGCATTTCCCCTAGTATACTACTCCTATGGATGTTCCCAGGAGATATTACTTACTGATGCATTTCCCCTGGTATGCTACTCCTATGGATGTTCCCAGGAGATATTACTGACTGGTGCATTTCCCCTAGTATACTACTCCTATGGATGTTCCCAGGAGATATTACTTACTGATGCATTTCCCCTAGTATGCTACTCCTATGGATGTTCCCAGGAGATATTACTTACTGATGCATTTCCCCTGGTATGCTACTCCTATGGATGTTCCCAGGAGATATTACTGACTGGTGCATTTCCCCTAGTATACTACTCCTATGGATGTTCCCAGGAGATATTACTTACTGATGCATTTCCCCTAGTATACTACTCCTATGGATGTTCCCAGGAGATATTACTTACTGATGCATTTCCCCTGGTATGCTACTCCTATGGATGTTCCCAGGAGATATTACTTACTGATGCATTTCCCCTGGTATGCTACTCCTATGGATGTTCCCAGGAGATATTACTTACTGATGCATTTCCCCTAGTATACTACTCCTATGGATGTTCCCAGGAGATATTACTTACTGATGCATTTCCCCTAGTATGCTACTCCTATGGATGTTCCCAGGAGATATTACTTACTGATGCATTTCCCCTAGTATACTACTCCTATGGATGTTCCCAGGAGATATTACTTACTGATGCATTTCCCCTGGTATGCTACTCCTATGGATGTTCCCAGGAGATATTACTTACTGATGCATTTCCCCTGGTATGCTACTCCTATGGATGTTCCCAGGAGACATGTCGCCCTCCTCAGATGGCACGCGCTGGCGTAGATGATCCCGTCGTTGCCACACAGGAACTGCTCCGGTGACGTCTGTTCAGGGCAGATCCGATTACAGGTCACACAGTATGCGTTATTCGTCTGGTCCACGACGCACGTGGAGCTTCCCGGGCACAAGACGTCACGGCAGGTCTCTGTCAAAACCAAAGGGAGTGGTTAATATCTGTAGAGGAAGAAGCCAATCACATGTATACTCAGATGGCCGTTCATTAAACACCTGTGAATCGACCAATACTCACTGTGATCAAATAAAATGCAATCAGACTGAAACCCATTGGCAGCCTTTAGACAGGCAGCCCAATTCTGATCTTAGTTTCACTAATTGGTCTTTTGACCAATCAGATCCGATGACAGGGCGGCAGATAGCTTAGTGGTTAAGAGCGTTGTGCCAGTAACCGAAAGGTCGCTGGTTCTAATCCCCGAGCCGACTTGGTGAAAAATCTGTCGATGTGCCCTTGAGCAAAGCACTTAACCCTAATTGCTCCTGTAAGTCCCTCTGCATAAGAGGGTCTGCTAAATAACTAAAATGTAAAAGATCTGATGTGATTGGTCAAAAGACCAATTATATTGGAAAAATATATAAAAAGAATTGGTCTGCCTGTGAGTGCAGCCATTGATGATTGGATATGAATAAGTAGCTTATGTTCTTTTTTATGCATCGGCCTGCCGGTTTACTTACTCTTGCATTTGCCCTGGTACTGCACTTCCAGGTCCAGATGGACTTTACATTTGGACTTGAGCAACGCGCACTCGTCTTTGTATGTCTTTCCATCCGACCCGCAGACAGGTCCTTTCCAAGTCACGTTGGAGCAGTCTGGCGCGCAGACGCAGCGCGGCTTGCTTCTCCTGTTCATCTTGCACCTCTTTCCGTGTCCACAGTCCACGTTGTCGCACGTTTCTGGAGTGGAAGAGATGTCGAGTTTATTAAATGATGTGAAATACAATTATGGAGAGCAGACAATGTTTAGACGCAACGAGGTCAATGACTTAATGTGTCGTCAAATTAGTCTAATTGAGTTCCCACTTAAATATAAACAAAGTTGCACATAGTCTTATAGTCACAACTGCTGCTACCAGACTCCTATTATGATTGCTAAATACACCAACATTTAAACAATTGCCCCCCAACCGTGTAAACATTGGACTATAGATTGTGCCTTCCTGTATTACACTGATGTTAAAATGTCTATTCTATTCTACTGAGCCATTTACTTTATTTTCGTATTCTTATCTTTTATTATTTCTTATTGTTGTTGCAAATATCGAGAAGGAACCTGCAAGAAAGCATTTGGTTGGACGGTGTATACTGTATACCATGTGTATCTCATTCATACGACTAATAAAAGTTGAACCTTTGCAGGGTATGCAGTTGGGGGCTCCGCCGTTGAAGATCATCCACCGGAACAAGGTGCTGTTGGGTACGTCCTCCTCGGTCCAAGACGTCCCCAGCCTCCCGCTTCTGCAGCACTCCTCCCGGCTCATCCCCGGCATGTAGAGCACCTGACACCTCCCGTTCTTCCCCTGCTGTAACCAGCAGTTACCAGCTGGAAACAAACATAAAACGGCCCAGTCGTATTAAAGTCTGAAGCCAAGGCGCTGAGTGACCTGACCCAGACACAACACGTTCACCCCCCCCCCCCTTCCCCCCCTCTCTCTCCCCCTCCCTCCCTTCCTCCCTCCCTCCCTCCCCCGCGTTTTTTGGTCAGGTTTTTCCATCGTAATGACAATCTTTTAACACTTGGTTATCCCGTAACAAATGTTCAATACTGACAGCCGGTATGATAGAATCGTAAACAAAATACTGAGTTCTCCATGTTCAAAGCGCAGACAGTGGAGCAAATCTAGTTATATTGCCTATCCATTCGGTGTCGGGTTATAACAGTCCAGAACAACTGTAGCCTATTCTTGACATATCGCCGCTCGAACTATACGCATGAACTTTTTAAGCATGGTTGTGTAAACTTTGTTCGAAATATATTTGAGCGAGCGCATCCGTGGACGCAGATCACACCGAGACCTGTCATAGCGTCATTTTACGAATAGCAACCAAAACAAGACTTTGCCCAGACACATATGGACACTAACTAATACGAGTACTTTTGAACTTTTTTTTAGGGTGCACTTAAAAGGTTTACATTGTTTACGTTAATTTCAGCGGCAGAAAATGAAGGGACATTTTCTGTCATATGAAGTAACTTATGAGCATCATATTATCGGCAACTGTATTCAATCGTTATCAATGAAACAATGATAAAGATAATTCCGATCTCCATATGGCAAATAGATTGGAAATGGGTTGGTTTCAAAGCACAGAAATTACACATTCTATGGGTCAAATAAAATGCGCTCACAAATTTCAAGCACTTTTCTCTGCCATGCGCCGTCTCCAACTATCTCAGTTTGAGTTTGAGTATATACAGCCACACCACACTGCTACGTCCCATCATAGTGACCGTATGGGACTAGTGATATGGTATGGCAATCCGTAAAACTAACAAATATTCCAAGTATTACAGACTTGGTGAGCAAGTGGGATAAAATCCATCAAAAAAAAAAAAATCATTCCATGTGCCTCGATCGTGTGGGCTAGAAAACTTGCAATAACATCTCTTTGAAACGACCCTAATTGGCACCTGTTTTGTAGACAGTTAATTCCACACGCTCTCTCTGATAGTGAGCAACTTCAAACCGAAGGGAAAGAATGTAGAACTCTCTTTGAAACGTTTGCAACACTGGAACACCGTTACAATTCACATCAATAAGCAGACAGAATAGGCTACACTTGCAGTCAAAGTTTTTTTGAGGTGGGGGGGGATTTAAAAGATATAAAATATAATAATAATATACCTTGTACTTTTTGATCTTCCATGAAATGACAGAGCCATATCAATAATAGAACCATCCCCGGGTGGAGCTGGAGTTTCGGTAGCATCCTGAGCACGTTGCTGGAGACAAAGTGAAGAAGTGAGCAAGGTATTTGGAATTGACACTAGCAGCTAGCGGACAGAGTAATCTGTTTAAGGTGGCAGTGAGTGTTGAATGAATGTCAGTCTGAGAATGCAGCCTCTCTTTTTAAATCTATAAGGGGTCTCGGGTCGTCTATCTGTGGTGGGCGGTCTTCTGGTCCGTGGGGGTGGGGAGAGGGATTCCCCCAAAAAAACTTATTTCAATCCTAATCAGGTGACATCTTTAGTAGCAATTTTCTCTATCTGACCACAATAGTTTGGTAAAAGTACACTTGATGGCAGATGACTTGCTTATTGCTGTGTCCTAAGTAAAAAAATAAATAATAATAATAATAATAATAGAGGACTAACAAGACATAGAGCAAGAATAAGGGGACTACCAGTACCAGCATCTACCAGCTGTTAATGTCCATGACCTGGTTTATTTCAGTGTGACCTCAATCAATTAAAAACATTCAATTCATTGCTGCTTTGATGACAAAATAAACGTATAGGCTACTACTATAGGCAAGCATAAACTATTATCTAATAGCCTACTAAAACTATCACGACTAACACCAATAGGTATAATTACAATAGCAATAACACCTACAGTAATTATAATGTTAAACAAGCCATATGTGTAGCCTATCAACAAGCCGCAAATTCCCCGACTTCAAATGACTTGGTTATAAAGGATTTTTTTTTTTTTTTCTTCCGACAACTGCAGATGAAGGCGTTAAATCTTTTAATAAGACTGGTCTATTGGAATGACCAGTCATAATAGACTTTGGAGTACATGCATGGAGGGGATGCTAATATTAGAAGAGACAGTTGTTTGGGTTTCTCTGTCAGGTCAAGCTGATAAATATAACTAACCCCGTTTCCGAATAGTCTTAAGTGTGAAGGAAGAGTATTACATTAAATACTATCTATGTAGGCTTAGACGAAGGCTGGAACATCAGCCATCCCCCCATGGAACACGGAAAGTGCTGTACTGAGGTCCGCGGGCGACCTCTTCTGCAGACTGTCGGTTATACAACTGGCTTGGCAAGACAAGTGCAACGAGGGGGTGTTTGTGGTGACACTAACGATGTATTATGTAACTACTCTATGTTGTAGGCTTAAGTCTTTTTTTTTTCTTCCCGAAAACCACCGACAAAAACAACGCAATAATGTACCCCAACCCCTGTTGAAATATAGCCTATTCTCCCTCGTCTCCAAACACACGCCAAACCTTCACATGGGATGCCGACTATTAGGACTGTGAGGCAAAACACTAATCTACAGATGAAATTAAACACATTTAAACTAATAAAAATGTCAAATAAATAATTAGAAAAACGTGACTAGTTCACTCAGGGACAATAATATGTTTCATCAGTATGCATCATTACACACACGGTTTAAAATGTATTCATTCCGTCATTTGATTACATCTGTGGTATTTACATTATTGGAATACTTGACATTGACTCATCGAAATGCATTTTTCAGCAATCATATTTACTGTGCCTATACAGTAAGCGTAAATATTTGGATTCATGTAGGCCTACATTTAAGGTATCCAATAACATATCCCACTGGGGAAAAATTGGGCAAATCACCGTTGTTTCCATGTCATTTCAACCAAAAAAGTTAGTGTGATGACGTGAAATCAACGTCGAAACCTGATTGGATTTGGAAAAAGTAATCAATGTAGGGCCATTGTCTTTTTTTCACCCAACTTTTAACCTTAAGCTGGTGAAGAAATCAGAATTGCATTGATTTACCAAAACAACAGAATCAACTGTTGAGATAAGGTAGGCTACAAGACAAGGGTTGGAGTTAAACTACATCCAGATATCCTTTTCGCAACACAAATCAGCTACTTTTGGCTAATGTGCTTTTGACAACACAAACTAATTTTCACAATAAATATTTTAATATATTTATTCCGGGTTCACTAAACTATTTCAGACACACTTTGGGGAAGCATAAAAAGAGGAAGCATCTTTCCTCAAATGTTGCACACAGTGAGTTTTGCGTAATGGGGATGGTTCGACTATCCAGCAGCAAGGTATGGTGTGGTGTCGTTTCGTTAGACGTTGCCTATAACTATGACGTTCCCAATACGATGCTGCCATCTGGTGTTAAAACGGCGTCCCACACCTCGAGCACTGAAGTCCGTTTTAGCCAATCCTACAGACGAGTCACCTCTAAACTGTGCTCGCATTGAATGAATTTCTGATTATATTTTTTGAGCATTTTTTGTTGTTGTTGGTAATTATACTAAAGGTGCATTCTCAACTGTGAGCTGATTTGGGTTATAATTTGAGCAGCCACACAAACTGACCCAAATAGCCAGCAGGATATGATTGTACAGAAGCCTCAAAATGAGATCTCTTTCATGTCTAATTTGAAGAGAACAAATGAAAAAAATTAAACATATTTGAAGAAATGTTACAAACATTTCCCCTGTGGAATAAATTATATGACTTATTCTGTTCGGAAATGGTTCATTGTCCCCATGGGTTAATAAAATAACCCCCCATTGCATTTACTCCAATTCAGTACATGACAGCTAAACTGCTGCTGTACGATCCCAGAGAGCACATATCAGACAAAACTAATCAAAACATTCTCTCAACTGGCTGTCAGCAGTTTAGTCCAGGACTATAGGCCTAATCCACATCTCTAGTGTCTCATTGTGATAAACAATATGATGAATGTCATTTCCTTTTGTGTGATATGGACAAGGACAAGCTGTCCCCTGTGTCCTCTGTCCTCTCTGTTCGTCTGTCTGTCCATCTCATGGCCTTTTCACCTGAGGTGCCTGACTGGTTCGTCTCATGGCCTGTTCTCCTGAGGGGCCTGGCTGGTTCGTCTCATGGCCTGTTCTCCTGAGGGGCCTGGCTGGTTCGTCTCATGGCCTGTTCTCCTGAGGGGCCTGGCTGGTTCGTCTCATGGCCTGTTCTCCTGAGGGGCCTGGCTGGTTCGTCTCATGGCCTGTTCTCCCGAGGGGCCTGGCTGGTCCGTCTCATGGCCTGTTCTCCTGAGGGGCCTGGCTGGTTCGTCTCATGGCCTGTTCTCCTGAGGGGCCTGGCTGGTTCGTCTCATGGCCTGTTCTCCTGAGGGGCCTGGCTGGTTCGTCTCATGGCCTGTTCTCCTGAGGGGCCTGGCTGGTCCGTCTCATGGCCTGTTCTCCTGAGGGGCCTGACTGGTTCGTCTCATGGTCTGTTCTCCTTTGGTGCCTGGCTGGTTCGTCTCATGGCCTGTTCTCCCGAGGGGCCTGACTGGTTCGTCTCATGGTCTGTTCTCCTTTGGTGCCTGGCTGGTCCGTCTCATGGCCTGTTCTCCTGAGGGGCCTGGCTGGTTCGTCTCATGGCCTGTTCTCCTGAGGGGCCTGGCTGGTTCGTCTCATGGCCTGTTCTCCCGAGGGGCCTTGCAACCTCAATAAACAAAAAACGTATAAACTAAAAAGGAAATCAAATACTTTATTTCAAATTCAGATTAGAAGTGCTGATCTTGGATCAGGTCCCACCTGTCCATATCATCTAATTCAATATGATCTAAAACATAAACCCGATCCTTGGTCAGCGCTCCTACTCTGAGACAGTAGGAGCAGACCGCCGATCTCACTGTCCACGATCACTCCCACAGGTGGATCTACTGTCTCCCCAGGCTTACTGACTGTTAAAACAGACATATACTGTCTCCCCAGGCTTACTGACTGTTAAAACAGACATCTACTGTCTCCCCAGGCTTACTGACTGTTAAAACAGACATCTACTGTCTCCCCAGGCTAACTGACTGTTAAAACAGACATCTACTGTCTCCCCAGGCTTACTGACTGTTAAAACATACATCTACTGTCTCCCCAGGCTTACTGACTGTTAAAACAGACATCTACTGTCTCCCCAGGCTTACTGACTGTTAAAACAGACATCTACTGTCTCCCCAGGCTTACTGACTGTTAAAACAGACATCTACTGTCTCCCCAGGCTTACTGACTGTTAAAACAGACATCTACTGTCTCCCCAGGCTTACTGACTGTTAAAACAGACATCTACTGTCTCCCCAGGCTTACTGACTGTTAAAACAGACATCTACTGTCTCCTTTGTCTTACTGACCGTTACAACAGTCATATAGTGTCTCCCCAGGCTTACAGACCGTTTCAAAAGACAACAGACATCTACTGTCTCCCCTGGCTAACTGACTGTTACAACATACACCTACTGTCTCCCCAGGCTTACTGACTGTTACAACATACACCTACTGTCTCCCCAGGCTTACTGACTGTTACAACATACACCTACTGTCTCCCCAGGCTTACTGACTGTTACAACATACACCTACTGTCTCCCCAGGCTTACTGACTGTTACAACATACACCTACTGTCTCCCCAGACTTACTGACTGTTAAAACAGAAATCTACTGTCTCCCCAGGCTTACTGACTGTTAAAACAGACATCTACTGTCTCCCCAGGCTTACTGACTGTTAAAACAGAAATCTACTGTCTCCCCAGGCTTACTGACTGTTACAACAGAAATCTGTCTCCCCTGGCTAACTGACTGTTAAAACAGACCTCTACTGTCTCCCCAATTACAGACATCAACAGACAACACAACCACATATATTTACCTGTCATTGATTTAGAAGCATTGGATTGGTGTAGTCATTTTCTAAAGTGAGTTTCCACTAATGATAAATCCATCGGAAAAAGAGTAGAGAATCGGGACGCAACCAATCACAACCTCTGGTGTTGCTAGCTGCTGTTATACATCTGCTGACCAGTAGAGTTCGCTGTGGGACTAAAATAATCCTGTTCATACTGTGTTGGGGTGGGGTTTTTGTAGCCTGGTCCCAGATCTATTTGTGCCGTCTTGAGAGTTTCGCATGACAATGACCATAGGTCTGGGCAAGACAGCAAAAACAGATCTGGGAACAGTTTGTCTGTTTTTGACAGACAAGATTTGAAACGGAAATTCAATAACAACTCTAGTTGTCACCAAAGGATCAGTATACCATAGCTGTGGTTAAGTATCAGTGTACCATAACTATGGTTAAGTATCAGTATACCATAGCTGTGGTTAAGTATCAGTATACCATAACTATGGTTAAGTATCAGTATACCATAGCTGTGGTTAAGTATCAGTATACCATAGCTGTGGTTAAGTATCAGTATACCATAACTATGGTTAAGTATCAGTATACCATAACTATGGTTAAGTATCAGTGTACCATAACTATGGTTAAGTATCAGTATACCATAACTATGGTTAAGTATCAGTATACCATAACTATGGTTAAGTATCAGTGTACCATAACTATGGTTAAGTATCAGTATACCATAACTATGGTTAAGTATCAGTATACCATAACTATGGTTAAGTATCAGTATACCATAGCTGTGGTTAAGTATCAGTATACCATAACTATGGTTAAGTATCAGTATACCATAACTATGGTTAAGTATCAGTATACCATAGCTGTGGTTAAGTATCAGTATACCATAGCTATGGTTAAGTATCAGTATACCATAGCTATGGTTAAGTATCAGTGTACCATAACTGTGGTTAAGTATCAGTGTACCATAGCTGTGGTAAATGCAAATATATAAATATATATCTTGAGGCGATGTTTCGATTTTTCAGGGGGTGCTACAGCACCCCTATTTCCTGCGGCTGTGGTCGTGTTATACTGTATAGCTTAGCAGTAGCCTACAGGAGAAGCATGTATCCAACGTTATGGTGCATTGTACTGGAGTGTGGGCCAGAGACTAAATCAGCCAGAGACTAAATCAGCCAGAGACTAAATCAGCCAGAGACTAAATCCTACCTGCCAGCTCCGTTGCTCTTAAAGATTTAAACAAACATTTGAGACTGTATCTAGTTAAGTCCTACTCATCTAATGACGTTCTACTCTTTAAACTCATTTCCTGTATCCCCTTCTGCCTCACACTGGATCTCAGCCTCTCTCTTTCCCTCTCATACTGCCCACACTGTATCAGTACATACTCCACCGTCTCTGTTTCCTGGCAGTAATCACACCATCCTGTTGGATGTTTTCCTGTCACATTTAAAGTCTTATTCAACCGGCTGTGTCCCACCGTTAGTTTTGTAAAAAATAGCCTCCTCTCTTCTGTCCCTTCCTGCCGTCCTCCCCTCCGACATTCCTCTGTACTTGAAATAAATGCCTTCCCTTATTATCTCTATTCCACTGCTCCTACCATCTCTGCACCATCACTGTCCATATCAGGCTTTTAGCCTGCTCCTACCATCTCTGCACCATCACTGTCCATATCAGGCTTTTAGCCTGCTCCTACCATCTCTGCACCATCACTGTCCATATCAGGCTTTTAGCCTGTTCCTACCATCTCTGCACCATCACTGTCCATATCAGGCTTTTAGCCTGCTCCTACCATCTCTGCACCATCACTGTATATATCAGGCTTTTAGCCTGCTCCTACCATCTCTGCACCGTCACTGTCCATATCAGGCTTTTAGCCTGCTCCTACCATCTCTGCACCGTCACTGTCCATATCAGGCTTTTAGCCTGCTCCTACCATCTCTGCACCATCACTGTCCATATCAGGCTTTTAGCCTGCTCCTACCATCTCTGCCCCATCACTGTATATATCAGGCTTTTAGCCTGCTCCTACCATCTCTGCACCATCACTGTATGTATCAGGCTTTTAGCCTGCTCCTACCATCTCTGCATCATCACTGTCCATATCAGGCTTTTAGCCTGCTCCTACCATCTCTGCACCATCTCTGTATATATCAGGCTTTTAGCCTGCTCCTACCATCTCTGCATCATCACTGTCCATATCAGGCTTTTAGCCTGCTCCTACCATCTCTGCACCATCACTGTATATATCAGGCTTTTAGCCTGCTCCTACCATCTCTGCACCATCACTGTATATATCAGGCTTTTAGCCTGCTCCTACCATCTCTGCATCATCACTGTCCATATCAGGCTTTTAGCCTGCTCCTACCATCTCTGCACCATCACTGTATATATCAGGCTTTTAGCCTGCTCCTACCATCTCTGCACCATCACTGTATATATCAGGCTTTTAGCCTGCTCCTACCATCTCTGCACCATCACTGTATATATCAGGCTTTTAGCCTGCTCCTACCATCTCTGCACCATCACTGTATATATCAGGCTTTTAGCCTGCTCCTACCATCTCTGCACCATCACTGTCCATATCAGGCTTTTAGCCTGCTCCTACCATCTCTGCCCCATCACTGTATATATCAGGCTTTTAGCCTGCTCCTACCATCTCTGCACCGTCACTGTATATATCAGGCTTTTAGCCTGCTCCTACCATCTCTGCACCATCACTGTATATATCAGGCTTTTAGCCTGCTCCTACCATCTCTGCACCATCACTGTCCATATCAGGCTTTTAGCCTGCTCCTACCATCTCTGCACCATCACTGTATATATCAGGCTTTTAGCCTGCTCCTACCATCTCTGCACCATCACTGTATATATCAGGCTTTTAGCCTGCTCCTACCATCTCTGCACCATCACTGTCCATATCAGGCTTTTAGCCTGCTCCTACCATCTCTGCACCATCACTGTATATATCAGGCTTTTAGCCTGCTCCTACCATCTCTGCACCATCACTGTATATATCAGGCTTTTAGCCTGCTCCTACCATCTCTGCACCATCACTGTCCATATCAGGACTTTTAGCCTGCTCCTACCATCTCTGCCCCATCACTGTATATATCAGGCTTTTAGCCTGCTCCTACCATCTCTGCACCGTCACTGTATATATCAGGCTTTTAGCCTGCTCCTACCATCTCTGCATCATCACTGTCCATATCAGGCTTTTAGCCTGCTCCTACCATCTCTGCACCATCACTGTATATATCAGGCTTTTAGCCTGCTCCTACCATCTCTGCACCATCACTGTCCATATCAGGCTTTTAGCCTGCTCCTACCATCTCTGCACCATCACTGTATATATCAGGCTTTTAGCCTGCTCCTACCATCTCTGCACCATCACTGTATATATCAGGCTTTTAGCCTGCTCCTACCATCTCTGCACCATCACTGTCCATATCAGGCTTTTAGCCTGCTCCTACCATCTCTGCCCCATCACTGTATATATCAGGCTTTTAGCCTGCTCCTACCATCTCTGCACCGTCACTGTATATATCAGAATTTTAGCCTGCTCCTACCATCTCTGCATCATCACTGTCCATATCAGGCTTTTAGCCTGCTCCTACCATCTCTGCACCATCACTGTATATATCAGGCTTTTAGCCTGCTCCTACCATCTCTGCACCATCACTGTCCATATCAGGCTTTTAGCCTGCTCCTACCATCTCTGCACCATCACTGTACATATCAGGCTTTTAGCCTGCTCCTACCATCTCTGCACCATCACTGTATATATCAGGCTTTTAGCCTGCTCCTACCATCTCTGCACCATCACTGTCCATATCAGGCTTTTAGCCTGCTCCTACCATCTCTGCACCATCACTGTATATATCAGGCTTTTAGCCTGCTCCTACCATCTCTGCAACATCACTGTCCATATCAGTCTTTTAGCCTGCTCCTACCATCTCTGCACCATCACTGTCCATATCAGGCTTTTAGCCTGCTCCTACCATCTCTGCACCATCACTGTATATATCAGGCTTTTAGCCTGCTCCTACCATCTCTGCACCATCACTGTCCATATCAGGCTTTTAGCCTGCTCCTACCATCTCTGCACCATCACTGTCCATATCAGGCTTTTAGCCTGCTCCTACCATCTCTGCACCATCACTGTAGATATCAGTCTTTTAGCCTGCTCCTACCATCTCTGCACCATCACTGTATATATCAGTCTTTTAGCCTGCTCCTACCATCTCTGCACCATAATAATATAATAATATGCCATTTAGCAGACGCTTTTATCCAAAGCGACTTACAGTCATGCGTGCATACATTTATTTGTGTATGGGTGGTCCCGGGGATCGAACCCACAACCTTGGCGTTACAAGCGCCGTGCTCTACCAGCTGAGCTACAGAGGACCATCACTGTATATATCAGTCTTTTAGCCTGCTCCTACCATCTCTGCACCATCACTGTATATATCAGGCTTTTAGCCTGCTCCTACCATCTCTGCACCATCACTGTCCATATCAGGCTTTTAGCCTGCTCCTACCATCTCTGCACCATCACTGTATATATCAGGCTTTAGCCTGCTCCTACCATCTCTGCACCATCACTGTCCATATCAGGCTTTTAGCCTGCTCCTACCATCTCTGCACCATCACTGTCCATATCAGGCTTTTAGCCTGCTCCTACCATCTCTGCACCATCACTGTCCATATCAGGCTTTTAGCCTGCTCCTACCATCTCTGCACCATCACTGTCCATATCAGGCTTTTAGCCTGCTCCTACCATCTCTGCACCATCACTGTCCATATCAGGCTTTTAGCCTGCTCCTACCATCTCTGCACCATCACTGTATATATCAGGCTTTTTGCCTCTGCCTTGCTCATTGACACTACAACATCAACGTCCCCACTACTAAGTGCTTGTTTAGCCTGTTCATCTACTGCCTCGTTCCCCTCCACCCCCACATGGGCTGGAACCCAAGTACATCTCATCTGAATACCCATCTGTCTAACCCTGCCATGAGTTTGTAATCATATAAAGCAGGTATTCTCTGCTACGTGAGCTAAAGGACTGGAGACTCATCAACACCGCACACGAATCAGAGCAAATAACTACTCTGTCTGGCTTGACTTCCTCCACCCACTGCAAGGCCAACAGTATGTCCATCAGCTCCACCCACTGCAAGGCCAACAGTATGGCCATCAGCCAGATGATCTGTAATACGTTTCCTGACTGCCACCCCACATTCCTGCACTACAAATGCTGACCCAGTACGTCCTGTACTTGGATCTTTTGAACCATCTGTGTAAATGGCCACAAAATCCTGATACACAGTTTCCAGACGTCTCTTAAACAAATCAACCCCCTCCCTATCTTTCTGTAGTCTCTCCAACACTTCTAGATCAACTACTGGAGGCGGGAGTAGCCATGGTGGATTTACAGGAATAGCTACCGTTGGACTAAACTCCCTTCCATACAGTCCCATTTCCCTCGCCTGGGGATTACCCACTAGGGTTGAATGGTGGGAACCCGGTTACCGAGATTTTCCGGGATTTACTGCCGAAAACCACTCCCTTTTCCTGGGATAAAGAACAGCGAGAAACCGGTAAATTATAATAATAATTTATATTAACAACATGGCGTGAAATGGAACTGTTGAATTATATGCAATGTCTAAATCTGGCTTCTCTACGGCCTCTGCATGATGAATCATCAACGCTCAGGGTGGGGACAGACCATCTCAGTATGGAGCGCAGTTCACAACGCATATAGACCTACAGTTGAAGTCGGAAGTTTACATACACCTTAGCCAAATACATTTAAACTCAGTTTTTCACAATTCCTGACATTTAATCCTAGTCAAAATTCCCTGTTTTAGGTCAGTTAGGATCACCACTTTATTTTAAGAATGTGAAATGTCAGAATAATAGTAGAGAGAATGATTTATTTCAGCTTTTATTTATTTCATCACATTCCCAGTGGGTCAGAAGTTTACATACACTCAATTAGTATTTGGTAGCATTGCCTTTAAATTGTTAAACTTGGGTCAAACGTTTCAGGTAGCCTTCCACAAGCTTCCCACAATAAGTTGGGTGCATTTTGGCCCATTCCTCCTGACAGAGCTGGTGTAACTGAGTCAGGTTTGCAGGCCTCCTTGCTCGCACATGCTTTTTCAGTTCTGCCCACACATTTTCTATAGGATTGAGGTCAGGGCTTTGTGATGGCCACTCCAATACCTTGACTTGTTGTCCTTAAGCCATTTTCCCACAACTTTGGACGTATGCTTAGGGTCATTGTCCATTTGGAAGACCCATTTGCGACCAAGTTTTAACTTCCTGACTGATGTCTTGAGATGTTGCTTCAATATATCCACATCATTTTCCTTCCCAATGATGCCATCTATTTTGTGAAGTGCACCAGTCCCTCCTGCAGCAAAGCACCCCCACAGCATGATGCTGCCACCCCCGTGCTTAACGGTTGGGATGGTGTTCTTCGGCTTGCAAGCCTACCCCTTTTTCCTCCAAACATAACGATGGTCATTATGGCCAAACAGTTCTATTTTTGTTTCATCAGACCAGAGGACATTTCTCCAAAAGGTACGATCTTTGTCCCCATGTGCAGTTGCAAACCGTAGTCTGTCTTTTTTATGGCGGTTTTGGAGAAGTGGCTTCTTCCTTGCTGAGCGGCCTTTCAGGTTATGTCGATATAGGACTCGTTTTACTGTGGATATAGATACTTTTGTACCTGTTTCCTCCAGCATCTTCACAAGGTCATTTGCTGTTGTTCTGGGATTGATTTGCACTTTTCGCACCAAAGTACATTCATCTCTAGGAGACAGAACGTGTCTCCTTCCTGAGCGGTATGACGGCTGCGTGGTCCCATGGTGTTTATATTTGCATACTATTGTTTATACAGATGAACGTGGTACCTTCAGGTGTTTGGAAATTGCTCCCAAGGATGAACCAGACTTGTGGAGGTCTACAATTTTTTTCCTGAGGTCTAGGCTGATTTCTTTTGATTTTCCCATGATGTCAAGCAAAGAGGCACTGAGCCTTGAAATACATCCACAGTTACACCTCCAATTGACTCAAATTATGTCAATTAGCCTATCAGAAGCTTCTAAAGCCATGACATAATTTTCTGGAATTTTCCAAGCTGTTTAAAGGCACAGTCAACTTAGTGTATGTAAACTTCTGACCCACTGGAATTGTGATACAGTGAATTATAAGTGAAATAATTTGTCTGTAAACAATTGTTGGAAAAATTACTTGTGTTATGCACAAAGTAGATGTCCTAACCGACATGCCAAAACAATAGTTTGTTAACAAGAAATTTGTGGAGTGGTTGAAAAACTAGTTTTAATGACTCCAACCTAAGTGGATGAAAACTCCATCGCATTTCTTATACCAACAGACTATTCAGCAAGCTCTTGTTTGCTGAATGTTAAATACAGCAGCCAATAGAACTCACGTGTAGTTTGAAAGAAGAGTGAACGTGCGATGGCGGTAGGCTATAGCAGTTATTTATTCAGACCCATAACCATTCAATCTTCGTGAAGAGAAGTGAAGGCCTCCTGCATCTCATTCTAGTCCTGTATTATTCAAGGACGTCATTAGAATGATGAAGATAAGGACAAAGAAACATATTTAATTTAACTGTTGAGCGCGAGGAAGGAATGAAGCAACAATAGAGACATTAGGGGAAATATTATGAAAGGTATATACTTGTCAGCCTTCTAATTATACAAATAGGCCCTATTATATTTAAATCAAATGTGTTAGCCTATACTTAACTTTGTAGGCCGCATGTGCTGCACCAGAATCACATGTTCTCTCCCTGCTTTATCACGGTTTGAACGACGTGCGTAATTCCAGTACATATAATACAGTATAATACAATACAGTACAGTAATAAAGTCCACACTCTAAAAGATTAGCCTACTGGAGCTAGTTTAATGTATTTACCCAAGAGAGCATATAGCTAGCTACGTCTATGGGCTTTATATAGCTAGCTACATCTATGGGCTTTATATAGCTAGCTATGTCTATGGGCTTTATATAGCTAGCTACATCTATGGGCTTTATATAGCTAGCTACGTCTATGGGCTTTATATAGCTAGCTACATCTATGGGCTTTATATAGCTAGCTACATCTATGGGCTTTATATAGCTAGCTACGTCTATGGGCTTTATATAGCTAGCTACGTCTATGGGCTTTATATAGCTAGCTACGTCTATGGGCTTTATATAGCTAGCTACGTCTATGGGCTTTATATAGCTAGCTAGGTCTATGGGCTTTATATAGCTAGCTACGTCTATGGGCTTTATATAGCTAGCTACGTCTATGGGCTTTATATAGCTAGCTACGTCTATGGGCTTTATATAGCTAGCTACGTCTATGGGCTTTATATAGCTAGCTACGTCTATGGGCTTTATATAGCTAGCTACGTCTATGGGCTTTATATAGCTAGCTACGTCTATGGGCTTTATATAGCTAGCTACGTCTATGGGCTTTATATAGCTAGCTACGTCTATGGGCTTTATATAGCTAGCTACGTCTATGGGCTTTATATAGCTAGCTACGTCTATGGGCTTTATATAGCTAGCTACGTCTATGGGCTTTATATAGCTAGCTACGTCTATGGGCTTTATATACCTAGCTACGTCTATGGGCTTTATATAGCTAGCTACGTCTATGGGCTTTATATAGCTAGCTACGTCTATGGGCTTTATATAGCTAGCTACGTCTATGGGCTTTATATAGCTAGCTACGTCTATGGGCTTTATATAGCTAGCTACGTCTATGGGCTTTATATAGCTAGCTACATCTATGGGATTTATATAGCTAGCTACATCTATGGGCTTTATATAGCTAGCTACGTCTATGGGCTTTATATAGATAGCTACATCTATGGGCTTTTATGTTTTTCTGTTGTGCATAATGTGCAGTAGCCTATATCATACATAATGTATCATCATACAGTGGGGAAAAAAAGTATTTAGTCAGCCACCAATTGTGCAAGTTCTCCCACTTAAAAAGATGAGAGAGGCCTGTAATTTTCATCATAGGTACACGTCAACTATGACAGACAAATTGAGGAAAAAAAATCCAGAAAATCCCATTGTAGGATTTTTTAATGAATTTATTTGCAAATTATGGTGGAAAATAAGTATTTGGTCACCTACAAACAAGCAAGATTTCTGGCTCTCACAGACCTGTAACTTCTTCTTTAAGAGGCTCCTCTGTCCTCCACTCGTTACCTGTATTAATGGCACCTGTTTGAACTTGTTATCAGTATAAAAGACACCTGTCCACAACCTCAAACAGTCACACTCCAAACTCCACAATGGCCAAGACCAAAGAGCTGTCAAAGGACACCAGAAACAAAATTGTAGACCTGCACCAGGCTGGGAAGACTGAATCTGCAATAGGTAAGCAGCTTGGTTTGAAGAAATCAACTGTGGGAGCAATTATTAGGAAATGGAAGACATACAAGACCACTGATAATCTCCCTTGATCTGGGGCTCCACGCAAGATCTCACCCCCGTGGGGTCAAAATGATCACAAGAACGGTGAGCAAAAATCCCAGAACCACACGGGGGGACCTAGTGAATGACCTGCAGAGAGCTGGGACCAAAGTAACAAAGCCTACCATCAGTAACACACTACGCCGCCAGGGACTCAAATCCTGCAGTGCGAGACGTGTCCCCCTGCTTAAGCCAGTACATGTCCAGGCCCATCTGAAGTGCATTTGGATGATCCAGAAGAGGATTGGGAGAATGTCATATGGTCAGATGAAACCAAAATAGAACTTTTTGGTAAAAACTCAACTCGTCATGTTTGGAGGACAAAGAATGCTGAGTTGCATCCAAAGAACACCATACCTACTGTGAAGCATGGGGTTGGAAACATCATGCTTTGGGGCTGTTTTTCTGCAAAGGGACCAGGACGACTGATCCGTGTAAAGGAAAGAATGAATGGGGCCATGTATCGTGAGATTTTGAGTGAAACCCTCCTTCCATCAGCAAGGGCATTGAAGATGAAACGTGGCTGGGTCTTTCAGCATGACAATGATCCCAAACACACCGCCCGGGCAACGGGAGTGGCTTCGTAAGAAGCATTTCAAGGTCCTGGAGTGGCCTAGCCAGTCTCCAGATCTCAACCCCATAGAAAATCTTTGGAGGGAGTTGAAAGTCTGTGTTGCCCAGCGACAGCCCCAAAACATCCCTGCTCTAGATGAGATCTGCATGGAGGAATGGGCCAAAATACCAGCAACAGTGTGTGAAAACCTTGTGAAGACTTTCAGAAAACGTTTGACCTGTGTCATTGCCAACAAAGGGTATATAACAAAGTATTGAGAAACTTTTGTTATTGACCAAATACTTATTTTCCACCATCATATGCCAATAAATTCATTAAAAATCCTACAATGTGATTTTCTGGATTTTTTTTCTCATTTTGTCTGTCATAGTTGACGTGTACCTATGATGAAAATTACAGGCCTCTCTCATCTTTTTAAGTGGGAGAACTTGCACAATTGGTGGCTGACTAAATACTTTTTTTCCCCACTGTATATATGTATTATCATATAGCCTATCCTATTGGATGACAGCACAATCATTTGGCCTTTTTTGGGCGTGGGCTCATTAAATGTTTTTACTGTAAGGCTCCACCAGTCCTGGTAGCATCAGGCTTGAATTTTCGATCAAGGCTCTATTCAAATCCAGACACAGGCACATTTATATGCTTTTGAATGACGCTACTGGTTTTGGCAGGATATACCGGGTTACCCGGGAGAAAAGTAATGTATTCTTGGGATGGAACATTTGTGAAATACCGGGAAAATATTCAACCATAATACTCACCCACCCACCCACCCAAAGCTTGTGTTCTGTCCTCGTTCATGTTCCCAGCATGCCTGTAAAATCCCTTTCGCAGGATGAGACACCCCATGTCCCTGTAGGTTGACCCAATAATTCATTGCCAGCTGCTGTTTTAATCTGCAATGGCATATCCCCCATCTCCACCTGTAGTGCGGACATTGGGGAGGTCCGAAACGCCCCACTACATATTCTGAGTCCTTGCCCCTGTATGACATCTAGCCTTTCCAATGAGGTCCGGGCTGCCGAACCATACACTAAACTGCCATAGTCTATTACAGATCGGATCAATGCAACATACATGGTCCTCAATGAGGAACGCCCAGCCCCCCCACTCCTTCCCCGTCAGACAGCGCATCACATTTAGCACCTTCTTTACACTTTCCCACCACTCTCTCAATGTGTCCTGCCCAGGTCAGTCTGGTGTCAAAGTATACCCCAAGGAACCTGAAGGCCCCCCACCCTCTCCAAGTTTCTCCCATATAACCTCAAGCATACCTCATCTCCCACCTTCCTCCTGGTAAAGAACACTGTCTGAGTTTTCTCTACAGAGAACCTGAATCCCCACATTAATGCCCACCGCTCTACCTCATCAATTGCTTCCTGCACCTTCCTGACTATGTATGGCACATTTCTTCCCCTCGTCCAATAAGGACCCCTTATTTATAAATAACGACCTCCCAATATCCGGCTGCACCTGAGAGTAAACATCATTGATCATGATTGAGAACAACAGAGGACTAATCACGCTCCCCTGTGGTGTACCGTTATCCACCAGGTAGCTGCCTGATAGAGACTTCCCCACCCTCACCTGGATAGACCTTCCAAACAGGAAATCCTTTATCCAGTTGTACGTTCTTCCTCCTACCCCCATAATATCAAGCTTGATTAGCAACCCCTCCTTCCACATCACATCATACGCCTTCTCCACATAAAAAAAAGACAGCGACAACAGTCTCCTTGTTCCCCTGAGCCTTCCTGACCTCTGCTTCTAAGCAGAGCACTGGGTCCATAGTCCCCCTCCCCTTCCTGAACCCACTCTGATGTGGCAATACTAGCCCTCTGCTCTCCAGGAAGTAAGTTAGCCTCTCCTTAATCATACGTTTCATAATCTTACATACATCTGATGTTAAATCTATTGGCCGATAGCGTGTTGGCTTCGTTGGGTCCTTCCCTGGTTTCTGGATCGGTACCACTACTGCCTCCTTCCAACTGCCTGGTAGTTTCCCCTCTTCCCACACTCTGTTGTACAACACCAATACCTTATCCAGTGCCTCATCACTAAGATGGGCCAACATAACATAGCACACCTCATCTTTCCCAGGTGAAGTTAACCCAGCCTTACCTATTACTCTTTTCACCTCTGCCCTGGTAAATGGTGCACTCAACACATCGTTTACATCCTCCCTCCTTTCCAGCACTCCAGGATGCTCCTCTCTCTCCCCCTCTGCCCCTCCTCTGACAGATTTGCGGAGCTATGCACTTGGACAAATGTTTTGGCCATCATCTCTGCTTTCTCCTCATCTGTTACTGCCACATCCTCCCCACTCGTCAACACTGGATAATCCCACTCTCTTCTGACCCCACTCATCCTCTTAATCATCCCCAACACTTCTCCCACATGTGTCGCCCTTCCAATGGTGTCACAGAACCGATGCCAACGTGACCTCTTTGCCTGACGGATAGTTCTCCTCACCATGGCCTGGGCCTGCCGGATAGTTCCCCTCACCACCAGGGCCTGGGCCTGCTGGATAGTTCTCCTCACCAGGGCCTGGGCCTGACGGAGAGTTCTCCTCACCACCAGGGCCTGGGCCTGACGGATAGTTCTCCTCACCAGGGCCTGGGCCTGACGGATAGTTCTCCTCACCATGGCCTGGGCCTGACGGATAGTTCTCCTCACCAGGGCCTGGGCCTGTCGGATAGTTCTCCTCACCATGGCCTGGGCCTGATGGATAGTTCTCCTCACCATGGCCAGGGCCTGCTGGATAGTTCTCCTCACCAGGGCCTGGGCCTGACGGGTAGTTCTCCTCACCATGGCCAGGGCCTGCTGGATAGTTCTCCTCACCAGGGCCTGGGCCTGACGGGTAGTTCTCCTCACCATGGCCTGGGCCTGACGGATAGTTCTCCTCACCAGGGCCTGGGCCTGACGGATAGTTCTCCTCACCAGGGCCTGGGCCTGACGGATAGTTCTCCTCACCAGGGCCTGGGCCTGACGGGTAGTTCTCCTCACCATGGCCTGGGCCTGCCGGATAGTTCTCCTCACCATGGCCTGGGCCTGACGGATAGTTCTCCTCACCAGGGCCTGGGCCTGACGGGTAGTTCTCCTCACCATGGCCTGGGCCTGCCGGATAGTTCTCCTCACCATGGCCTGGGCCTGCCGGATAGTTCTCCTCACCATGGCCTGGGCCTGCTTATACTGAATCAGATGTTGGAAGTTATGCGTCCTTTTCAGTACTCTAAATGCCCTGTTCCTAATCCTCACCATCGCCCCACATTCCTCCGTCCACCATGGGACTGCTTTCCTCCTCCTCCTCCCTGAACTCTTAGGTATAGCCTCAGTAGCTGCCCCCAATAACGCTGTTCTCACCCAGTTATTCATACTATCCACATCCCCTCTCATATCCACCCGAGCCATCACCTGATCACTCAGCTCCTGAAACTGATCCCACTTTACCCTTCCAAACACCCACCTGCCCGCTCCCTCCACTAACATCTCCTCCTCCCTCCGGCCTACTGTGCATACCATGGGGTAATGATCACTCCCTACTGTCGACTCCTCCCATACCAGATTCCTGCCATAGCTCTAGATACCAGAGCGAGGACCGAGGCAGACTCTTTCCCTGTGGCTACATCAATCCTGGTCCCTCGGCCATCATTCAGGCACACCAGATCTTTCATTTCTATCAGATTTTCCATCACTTGGCCATTTCCATCTATCCGTCACCAGCTCTCTTATCTATGTATACCATATCTCCGCCCACCTGCCCCGTAATCGCCGGTCTAGATGCTCCTACCCATCTCTCCCTTGAATCTGTATCTCCCTGACGCCTCTACCTACCCTTAACTTAACCCTTACCATAACCATTTAAAATGTCAACGGTGTAGGGACGTTCCAAGGATCCCAGTTAGCAAGGACCCATGCTCCAGTGCGCACTGATTGCTAATGCACAGGCGTTATTGGCTCTGTAAAGCAGATGGCATCGATCACGAAACGGCATATGCGAATGTGAGTAGATTGCATTGATAGAAACAGGCGTCCATCTTGGAAGTAGTCTCCAGTTCTTTTATACCACAATGACTCGAACGCACGACCGTTTGCCTGTCAAACTTCGACCAGGAAGCATGAAGAAGTTCTCTACAATTGAGGAAAATAACGATTTGATTCTAAAGTTAGTTCTACATTTTAGTCAACAAATGCATGAATGGAAAGCGTAGCCTAATTATCTAGGCGAGCCTCAAACAATGTTGTCACACTCGTTGAAGGACGGGTCAGACCAAGGCGCAGCGTGAAATGCATACATGTTTATTTAACCGAATAAACATACAAAACGACGTGACGTGACGTGACGTGACGTGACGTGACGTGACGTGACGTGACGTGACGTGACGTGACGTGACGTGACGTGACGTGACGTGACGTGACGTGACGTGACGTGACGTGACGTGACGTGACGTGACGTGACGTTGGCAGGCTATACACGAACAAGCCAAAACTCACCAAACACAAACAAGATCCCACAACACAGGCAGGAAAACTGGCTGCCTAAGTATGATCCCCAATCAGAGACAACGAGCGACAGCTGCCTCTGATTGGGAACCACACCCGGCCGAACATAGAAATACAAACATAGAATCAACACACACATGATATTCACACCCTGACCAAACTAACTAGAGTTATATAGGTCAAGGCGTGACAAATATGTTTGGTGCTAAAAATCACGAGTTGACTTGCACTACCACAAACTCATTCACTGATTTTTTTCTTTCCTATCGTGGATCAACAGTCAAAATGAAAATAACAAACAATATTACTGCAGTTATAAAATGTCATTTTAAATAAAATAAAAAATCTTGTTTAACATAGAATTATTAGCCTGAGTGTATAAATCTCATGTTCTAGAACTGACCATCCACCAGTCAGTCAACAAAAACTCATGTTCTAGAACTGACCATCCACCAGTCAGTCAACAAAAACTATTCAGGCATTTGTGTTGACATCCTTTGGGTTCATCAATGAGTTGGTCAAAGGTGTATACAGAGTTCAGGGAAATAGGGCCAGTCCCAAGCCCCCCAAAAAAGTATACTAAATGTCAGGTGTGTTATAAATATAAAACATTATGTTTGAAATATTTGTTTTAGTTATTATAGAAGCTGTGACACTATTTACAAGAAGAATGCTCTTGTGTTATCATCAAGGTCTTGGATCAGTATATTTTGTGTTGCCAGATATTTACTGTTAAGGAATATTATCCTGTCATTTACAAAGAATAAATTAGGCCTACTCTAATATTCCATGTCCATATGAAGTACGTAAAGTTGCCAGATGATGGCAGTATATGTCTAGGTTTTGGTTCTCACAGACTAGATGAGGGTGCTGCTCTCAGGAGAAGGTTAGAGACACACACACAGGAAGAATAGCTTGGACAGGATGCTATCTTGATTCTCTCTGACTTCACAGGCACCGGCAACATTGATCAGAGAACTGGGGGCTGTTCCCATGGTGTGTGTGTGTGTGTGTGTGTGTGTGTGTGTGTGTGTGTATGTGTGTGTGTGTGTGTGTGTGTGTGTGTGTGTGAGACCTTATGGTGGTCTGAGGAGAAAATCCAGTTTCAGAGGAAAGCTAAAACTAGCTCAAATCAATCTAGTTGCTGCCATACCATACATTTATATGCTGGAAGTGCTTTTGAAAAGCTGGTCATGACACACATCAATATCATCCTCCCAGACACCCTAGGCCCAACTCCAATTCGCCCGAATAGATCCACAGGTGACGCGATCTCAATTGCACTTCACCCTGCCCTCTCCCACCTGGACAAGAGGGGAAATAACTATGTGAGAATGCTGTTCATAGACTACAGCTCAGCGTTCAACACCGTAGTGCCCCTCCAAGCTCATCACCAAGCTAGGGACCCTGGGAGTGAACCCCTCCCTCTCTGCAACTGGATCCTCGACTTCCTGACAGGACACCCCCAGGTGTTGAGGGCAGGCAACAACACCTCCGCCACGCTGACCCTCACAGGGGTGTGTGCTTAGTCCCCTCCTGTAATCCCTGTTCACCCATGAATGCGTGGGCCACGCTGACGACACGACGGTGGTATGCCTGATCACCGATGGCGATGAGTCAGCCTACAGGGAGGAGGTCAGCAACTTAGCAGGGTGGTGCCAGGACAACATCCTCAACGTCATTAAGACCAACGAGCTGATCGTGGACTATAGGAGAAAGAGGTGGCGAGCACGCCCCCCCGTTCCAAATCGACGGGGCTGTTGTTTAGCTGGTCGAGCGCTTCAAGTTCCTTGGCGTCCACATCACTAAGGACTTAACATGGTCCCCACACACACCCACACAGTCTTGAAGAGGGGACAAGGCAGTGCCTCTTCCCCCTCAGGAGGCTGAAAATACTAGACAGAGGCCCTCAGATCCTCAATAAGTTATACAGGTGCACCATTGAGAGCATCTTGACTGTTGCGTCACCGCTTGGTATGGCAAATGCATCACCCATTTTTTCAAAGAATCCAGCCTCCTAAGTCATAGACTGTTCACTCTGCTACCGTCCGGCAAACGGTACCGGAGCATCGGCTCTCGGACCAATAGGCTTTGAGACAGCTTCTAAGCCAAAAAGACTGCTAAATAGCCAGACTGCTAAATATTCAATTAATGGTATCTGAACTCTTGCACTGACCCTACGCGTACTCAATAGACTATATACAGTGCATTCGGAAAGTATTCAGACCCGTTGACTTTTTCCACATTTTGTTACGTTACAGCTTTATTCAAAAATTGATCAAATATATTTTTTTCCTCAATCTACACACAATACCCCATAATGACAAAGCGAAAACAAGTTTTTATGATTTTCTGCAAATGTATTAAAAATAAAAAACTGGAAATACCGTATTTACATAAGTATTCAGACCCTTTTCTATTCGACTCGAAATTGAGATCAGGTGCATCCTGTTTCCATTGATCATCCTTGAGATGTTTCTACAACTTGATTGGAGTCCACTTGTGGTAAATTAATTGATTGGACATGATTTGGAAAGGCACACACCTGTCTATATAAGGTCCCACAGTTGACAGTGCATGTCAGAGCAAAAACCAAGCCATGAGGTCGAAGGAATTGTCCGTAGAGCTCCGAGACAGGATTGTGTCGAGGCACAGATCTGGGGAAGGGTACCAAAACATTTCTGCAGCATTGAAGGACCACAAGAACACAGTGGCCTCCACTCTTATATGGAAGAAGTTTGGAGCCACCAAGACTCTTCTGAGATCTGGCCTCCTGGCCAAACTGAGCAATCAGGGGAGAAAGGCCTTGGTCAGGGAGGTGACCAAGAACCCGATGGTCACTCTGACAGAGCTCCAGAGTTCCTCTGTGGAGATGGGAGAACCTTCCAGAAGGACAACCATCTCTGCAGCACTCCACCAATCAGGCCTTTATGGTAGGGTGGCCAGACGGAAGTCAGTAAAAGGCACATGATAGCCCGCTTGGAGTTTGCCAAAAAGCACCTAAATGATGAAAACAAGATTGAATCCAAGATTGAACTCTTTGACCTGAATGCCAAGCGTCACGTCTGGAGGAAACCTGGCACCATCCCTACGGTGAAGAGATCCTTGATGGAAACCTGCTCCAGAGAGCTCAGGACCTCAGACTGGGGCGAAGTTTCACCTTTCAACAGGACAACGACCCTAAGCACACAGCCAAGACAACGCAGGAGTGGCTTCGGGGCAAGTCTCTGAATGTCCTACAATGTAGAAAATTGTAAAAATAAAGAAAAACCCTGGAATGAGTAGCTGTGTCCAAACTTTTGACTGGTACTGTATATATTTACTCTGGACTCCGACATTGCTCGTTCTAATATTTATATATTTCTTAATTCCATTCTTTTACTTTTAGATTTGTGTGTATTGTTGTGAATTGTTAGATGCTACTGCACTGGTGGATCTAGGAACACAAGCATTTCACTACACCTGCAATAACATCTGCTAAATATGTGTATGCGAGCAATACAATTGGATTTGATTTCAATTTGATTTGAAGAGCTGTGTCAAGGGTGTTTGCCTGTCTGTTTGTCCGTCCGTCTGTCTCTTAGTACTGACCTGTGAACTAAGGCTTTTAAAGCTTCTAAATGGTTCAGTGAGCAGAACCTGAGTCGAACCGCTATTGTAAAATATGTTCTTTTTTTCATTGCTCACGCCACACACCTCGTTAGCTTTAGATGACGACCCAGTGTTGTTTTTACACTGCATGGCCAGCTAGGCGTTTAGCTGCATCTCCTGGCCTTGGACCATGGCACAGTGACCACACATTTAATATCTCAGAGACAGTGAGCTAAAGGTGAGGATGACGGTTCAAAAATAGTAATAGCATTTTAGATTTTTCACCTCAATGAATATGATCAATTAAATTATTACATAAAAAATACCTGTTTCTTCTCTTCTTCTTCTCTTATTATTTTAACCAACGACAAACTCATAAAGCTACTTCTGTTCTGTTCAATTCTGTTCTGTTCTGTTCTGTTCTGTTCAATTATGTTCTGTTCTGTTCTGTTCTGTTCTGTTCAATTCTGTTCTGTTCTGTTCTGTTCTGTTCTGTTCTGTTCAATTCTGTTCTGTTCTGTTCTGTTCTGGTCAATTCTGTTCTGTTCTGTTCTGTTCAATTCTGTTCTGTTCTGTTCAATTCTGTTCTGTTCAATGATGTTCTGTTCTGGTCAATTCTGTTCTGTTCTGTTCCGTTCAATTCTGTTCTGTTCTGTTCTGTTCTGTTCAATTCTGTTCTGTTCTGTTCAATTCTGTTCTGTTCTGTTCTGTTCAATTCTGTTCTGTTCTGTTCAATTCTGTTCTGTTCAATTCTGTTCTGTTCTGTTCTGTTCTGTTCAATTCTGTTCTGTTCTGTTCAATTCTGTTCTGTTCTGTTCTGTTCCATTCTGTTCTGTTCAATTCTGTTCTGTTCTGTTCAATTCTGTTCTATTCTGTTCAATTCTGTTCTATTCTGTTCTGTTCAATTCTGTTCTGTTCTGTTCTGTTCAATTCTGTTCTGTTCTGTTCTGTTCAATTCTATTCTGTTCTGTTCAATTCTGTTCTGTTCTGTTCTCTTCAATTCTGTTCTGTTCAATTCTGTTCAATTTTGTTCTGTTCTGTTCTGTTCAATTCTGTTCTGTTCTGTTCTGTTCCATTCTGTTCAATTTTGTTCTGTTCTGTTCTGTTCAATTCTATTCTGTTCTGTTCAATTCTGTTCTGTTCTGTTCTCTTCAATTCTGTTCTGTTCAATTCTGTTCAATTTTGTTCTGTTCTGTTCTGTTCTGTTCTCTTCAATTCTGTTCTGTTCAATTCTATTCAATTTTGTTCTGTTCTGTTCAATTCTGTTCTGTTCTGTTCTGTTCCATTCTGTTCTGTTCTGTTCAATTATGTTCTGTTCAATTCTGTTCTGTTCTGTTCAATTCTGCTCTGCTCTGTTCAATTCCGTTCTGTTCTGTTCAATTATATTCTGTTCAATTATGTTCTGTTCGTATGAGGTGCGTTAGGCTGCATGCTTGCATACTGACTGTCATGTCAGACCAGACCGGACCCAGCTACAGTAACATGTCAGACTGGACCCAGCTACAGTAACATGTCAGACCAGACTGGACCCAGCTACAGTAACATGTCAGACCAGACTGGACCCAGCTACAGTAACATGTCAGACCAGACTGGACCCAGCTACAGTAACCTGTCAGACTGGACCCAGTTACAGTAACCTGTCAGACTGGACCCAGCTACAGTAACATGTCAGACCAGACCGGACCCAGTTACAGTAACATGTCAGACTGGACCCAGCTACAGTAACATGTCAGACTGGACCCAGTTACAGTAACATGTCAGACCAGACTGGACCCAGCTACAGTAACATGTCAGACCAGACTGGACCCAGCTACAGTAACATGTCAGACCAGACTGGACCCAGCTACAGTAACATGTCAGACCAGACTGGACCCAGCTACAGTAACAGTGTCAGACCAGACTGGACCCAGCTACAGTAACATGTCAGACCAGACCGGACCCAGCTACAGTAACATGTCAGACTGGACCCAGCTACAGTAACATGTCAGACCAGACTGGACCCAGCTACAGTAACATGTCAGACCAGACTGGACCCAGCTACAGTAACATGTCAGACCAGACCAGACCCAGCTACAGTAACATGTCAGACTGGACCCAGTTACAGTAACATGTCAGACTGGACCCAGTTACAGTAACATGTCAGACTGGACCCAGTTACAGTAACATGTCAGACTGGACCCAGTTACAGTAACATGTCAGACCAGACTGGACCCAGCTACAGTAACATGTCAGACTGGACCCAGCTACAGTAACCTTACAGGGGGTCACTCACACAGTCACTCTCTCTCCTTTGTTAGCTGTGTGATGTGCTGGGTGCCTGCTGGATCTGTCCTGCTGAATGCCCTCTAGTCTTTACTCAACGAGCAGGAACAAAAGAGAAGTGAGGCCTTCTGGGTAGCCAGCTAGAGTATAATGAGAGGGCGGTCAGACCAGACCCGGGCCGGGCCGGGCCGACTCACACCCCAGGGCGTCCCTTTATTGGGACAGTGTGTGTGTGTGTATTGGGTCCGTCACAGGGAACCTAGAACTCGCAGGGCTTTTTTGCACTTTGGAAAATATCGACGGCCCGGGCCTCTGGCTTGTGCCATTGATTTGGACTTAAGCCGCATTGCCTCATGCGACTGACTGACTGACTGCCTGCCAGACTGGACCCAGTTACAGTAACATGTCAGACCAGACTGGACCCAGCTACAGTAACATGTCAGACTGGACCCAGCTACAGTAACATGTCAGACTGGACCCAGTTACAGTAACATGTCAGACCAGACTGGACCCAGCTACAGTAACATGTCAGACCAGACTGGACCCAGCTACAGTAACATGTCAGACCAGACTGGACCCAGCTACAGTAACATGTCAGACCAGACTGGACCCAGCTACAGTAACATGTCAGACCAGACTGGACCCAGCTACAGTAACATGTCAGACCAGACTGGACCCAGCTACAGTAACATGTCAGACTGGACCCAGCTACAGTAACATGTCAGACCAGACTGGACCCAGCTACAGTAACATGTCAGACCAGACTGGACCCAGCTACAGTAACATGTCAGACCAGACCATACCCAGCTACAGTAACATGTCAGACTGGACCCAGTTACAGTAACATGTCAGACTGGACCCAGTTACAGTAACATGTCAGACTGGACCCAGTTACAGTAACATGTCAGACTGGACCCAGTTACAGTAACATGTCAGACCAGACTGGACCCAGCTACAGTAACATGTCAGACTGGACCCAGCTACAGTAACATGTCAGACTGGACCCAGTTACAGTAACATGTCAGACCAGACTGGACCCAGCTACAGTAACATGTCAGACCAGACTGGACCCAGCTACAGTAACATGTCAGACCAGACTGGACCCAGCTACAGTAACATGTCAGACCAGACTGGACCCAGCTACAGTAACATGTCAGACCAGACTGGACCCAGCTACAGTAACATGTCAGACCAGACTGGACCCAGCTACAGTAACATGTCAGACTGGACCCAGCTACAGTAACATGTCAGACCAGACTGGACCCAGCTACAGTAACATGTCAGACCAGACTGGACCCAGCTACAGTAACATGTCAGACCAGACCTGACCCAGTTACAGTAACATGTCAGACTGGACCCAGCTACAGTAACATGTCAGACTGGACCCAGTTACAGTAACATGTCAGACTGGACCCAGCTACAGTAACCTGTCAGACTGGACCCAGCTACAGTAACATGTCAGACTGGACCCAGTTACAGTAACATGTCAGACTGGACCCAGCTACAGTAACCTTACAGGGGGTCACTCACACAGTCACTCTCTCTCCTTTGTTAGCTGTGTGATGTGCTGGGCGCCTGCTGGATCTGTCCTGCTGAATGCCCTCTAGTCTTTACTCAACGAGCAGGAACAAAAGAGAAGTGAGGCCTTCTGGGTAGCCAGCTAGAGTATAATGAGAGGGCGGTCAGACCAGACCCGGGCCGGGCCGGGCCGACTCACACCCCAGGGCGTCCCTTTATTGGGACAGTGTGTGTGTGTGTATTGGGTCCGTCACAGGGAACCTAGAACTCGCAGGGCTTTTTTGCACTTTGGAAAATATCGACGGCCCGGGCCTCTGGCTTGTGCCATTGATTTGGACTTAAGCCGCATTGCCTCATGCGACTGACTGACTGACTGCCTGCCTGTATTGGCGTAATTAATTAAAAAGCAAACGTTTTTTTTTTTTTATCATGGGTGGAGAGTGAGCAGGAGGGGAGAAGGGGTCGAGGGGGGGCGACTGCGTGTGGCTTTCTTATGCCTGCGAGCTGTAGAGCGCGTGGGCGGGAGGCAGAGAGGGGTGCCCTCCTCAAATGGATGAAAAACATTAGCCATCGGTGCACTGCTGAGTTTGGACAGTTCCTGCTCCAGGGCCTGCCTTTATGAGCCATTAGGCGTTGCAGTGAGGGATGTAGTTGGTGCATTATGTTCCGTGTCACCTCCTATTAGCCTGGGCGGGCCTGATGTCCATTGAGAAAGCTACTTCTGCTCCACAACTCCCTTCGCGTGGGTACTGCCGTCCCAAATGGCACCCTATTCCCTATGTAGTGCACTACTTCAGACCAGTACCATAGGGTACTGTATACGGGTTAGGGCCCTTGGTCAAAAAGTAGTGCACTACATAGGGAATAGGGTGCCATTTGGGACACGGACGTGGTCCGGGGGGGGCACTGATAGGAGAGTAACGATCGGACCGCCAGCCACATTACATTGTTATGCTGTTTGGGCTCTGTTTTTCTTGTGCTTCCAGTCCAGTTGCTGCCCAGCAGTGTTGAGACGGGGCTGGACGGGGGGACAGACAATATCTATGTATTGTAGTGTAGTGTAGTGTGTAAGACCCAGCTGTGTACACCGAGGGTTTTACAGACAGAGGGTTTTTTAGGACATGCAGGACATTGTGTTTGTTTATAATGTGATGGGAGGCAGGGAGGGGGGACATGGTGTCAGGAGGGGGATAGAAGTTTAGGGTTAGGTGTTAGGGAGGAGGGATGGGAGACATGGTGTCATTATTTACAGCACTAATGTTTTCCTATTTTGCCACTAGGTGACAGATTATTCCAATTTGGCGACAGATTACTATGCAAATATTCTAAAATCCGCATAAAAACAATACGTGCATTTTCCCACCAGAGATGTGTTTTTTATCAAGTTGACTTGTTGCGGATAAAAAGCTGCGTTTGATGACGTATTCACAAGTTAAATGGGTTTCCATTGCATTTTCAACTAAACTGATGGTTTTGTCACAAAAAAAACGGTTGTTGTGTTATCTATAGTGAATGTGCCTACTCTGGTCTTGAGGCCTGCGCTCTAGCCAACAGCTCGCGAATACAGCCTGCATGACGAGATTATAATGGACAAAATAGTGAGATCGTTTTTTTTTGTTTTTGTCAAACGGCAGCCGAGCATCGATCATCATGTCACCAGAATTAGACCCTCGATATTTAAGCTAATCACCGTGCACGTTCACCACCCTGTGAAGTTCATCATCATTTATTAATCTGTAGCCTAATAAACTGCATTCTTTCACATCCAAGTCATAGTGGGAGGATCACACAACATATCATCAAAAAACGTTTATTTTATGAGATTAATTATTCTCCTATTTGACTGTATTTTTTGGCTTCAATTGCAGTTCTTACTTTTGCCACTAGGTGTGCTAGAAAGTAGTGATGGGAAGTTCGGCTCTTTTTACTCACTTAGATCTTTTCGACTTGTTTGGTCAAAAGAGCAAATCTTTCGACTCATTTCGTTCATTTGTGTCAGTAATTCCCAGAGCACGCAGGAACCCCTAACGGCGAATGATGAACTGAATACTCAAAAGAGTCATGATTCTACAAGCATCTTGTTCACATGTTGTTCACCATAGGGTTTTATTTGAGCTGTCATTTGTGAATGAGACTTGTAAACGTGCTTTAAACAATGACCAACCAGCCTTTTCAAAACATTTTATGGCTACAGATGTGAATGCTATGGGGCGATAGTTATTTAGACACTGGGCAGCTTGCGGCTGGGTTTCCCTTTGTAATCTGTGATAGTTTCCAAGCCCTGCCACATCCGACGAGCGTCAGAGCCGGTGCAGTACGATTCAATCTTAGTCCTGTATTGATGCTTTGCCTGTTTGATGGCTCATCGGAGGTCGTAGCAGGATTTCTTATAAGCGTCTGGATTAGTGTCCTACTCCTTGAAAGTGGCAGCTATAGCCTTTAGCTCAGTGCGGATGTTGCCTGTAATCCATGGCTTCTGGTTGGGATATGTATGTACGGTCACTGTGGGGATAACGTCATTGATGCACTTATTAATGAAGCCACTGGCTGATGTGGTGAACTCCTTAATGCCATTGGATGAATTCCAGAACATATTCCAGTCTGTGCTAGCGAAACAGTCCTGTAGCTTAGCATCCGCTCCGTCGAACCACTTCCATATTGAGCGCGTCACTGGTACTTCCTGTTTGAGTTGTTGCTTGTAAGCAGGAATCAGGAGGATAGAGTTATGGTCAGATTTACCAAATGGAGGGCGAGGGAGAGCTTTGAATGGGTTTCTGTGTGTGGAGTAAAGGTCATCAATAGTTTTTTCTCCTCCAGTTGCATGTTGGTAGAAATTAGGTAAAACGGATTTCAGTTCTCCTGCATTAATATCACCGGCCACTAGGAGCGCCGCCTCTGAATGAGCATTTTCCTGTTTGCTTATGGCCGTATACAGCTCGTTGAGTTCAGTCTTAGTGCCTGCATCGGTTTGTGGTGGTAAATAGACAGATAAGAATAATATAGATAAAAACTATCTTGGTGAATAGTGTGGTCCACAGCTTATCATGAAGAGCAGAACCTCGAGACTTCCTTAAAGACACACTATTATATAAAAAATATAAGTATTTTTCTTCTCTGCTGTCTGATCATCTTACCATCTGATCTGCTGTCTGATCTATTTTCCTGCATGCATATGCACTGAGTATTCAAAACATTAAGAACACCTGCTCTTTCCATGAGATATACTGACCAGGTGAATCCAGGTGAAAGCTATGATCCCTTATTGATGTCAGTTGTCAATTCTACTTCAATCAGTGTAGATGAAGGGGAGGAGAGAGGTTAAAGAAGGATTTTTAAGTCTTGAGACAATAGAGACATGGATTGTGTATGTGTGCCATTTAGAGGGTGAATGGGAAAGACAAAAGATTGAAGTGCCTTTGAACGGGGTATGGTAGTAGGTGCCAGGCGCACCGATTTGTGTCAAGAACTGCAACGCTGCTGGGTTTTTCACGCTCAACAATTTCCCGTGTGTATCAAGAAAGGTTCACAACCCAAAGGACATCCAGTCAACTTGACACAACTGTGGGAAGCATTGGAGTCAACATGGGCCCTGTGGAACGCTTTCGACACCTTGTAGAATTGAGGCTGTTCTGAGGGCAAAAGGAGGGGGTGCAACTCAATATTAGGAAGGTGTTCCTAATGTTTTGTACACTCAGTGAATGACAGACAGTTGTTGGTCGGAGCACGTCTCTGGAGCCGCTGAGCTGGAGGAGTGTGTATCAATCCGTTTGTAGGACTGAATCATTGCGGCCAGCAGGTCAAAATAACTACTAAAATGAACGAGTTACTTGTGAAAAACAAATCACTTGTGAACTGTACATCACTGCTAGAAAGTTATCTAGCAGTTCACAGCTGTTAGCAGTTTTCTTACTGCCGATAAAAACAGATGATTGCCATAATTTTTTCCCGATTTCCAATAATTTCATTACTGAATTATTTAATGTAACAAATCAAAAAATGAAAATACCGTTATAGAAGATAGTCCGAAGTGGTCCGTGAATGAATACCTGTATACAGTTTTATTTTACGGTTTCCGCCCAGCCCTTGTGTGTGCCTGTCAGTGCCTCCCTATTAGGTTATTGATTGGTTAATCACTCTGCCAATAAACTAACAGATCCTGACCTTTGAAGTGCTGGAGCATTTAGTCCTCCAGTCTGTAGGGCACTGGCTGTAGCCTGCATCGATCACTCTCTCTCACACACACACACACACACACCACACCCACACTCCCCAGTCTGTAAAGCCTACATCGATCATTTAATGGAACATCAAGTCCCATCTAATACAGTTGACTGGCTGGCTGACTGGCTGGCTGGCTGGCTGACTGGCTGGCTGGCTGGCTGGCTGACTGGCTGGCTGGCTGGCTGACTGGCTGGCTGGCTGACTGGCTGACTGGCTGGCTGGCTGGCTGGCTGACTGGCTGGCAGAGTTTTGTCACACATCACAGTACACATTGATCTATGGACTGCCGATACATTGACCTTCTAATGTTTGTTTACAGATGGGTAAACAACAACAAAGACAGAGGAAGGATGGCTGTTATTAACCATCACCATCATTACCATCACCATCATCATCAACACCATTACCATCATCATCACCATCATCATCATCATCATCAACACCATCATCACCATCATCCTCATCCTCACCATCATCACCATCACCATCATCTGTAATGTCTGTGTATAGAGGAGGGCCTATGAGCAGCACATGGGAGTCAGCTCTCTGTCACTGTCTGTTCTTCATGACTTCCAGTTAGGTGAATGCCCATTAATCACACGTTGAAAACAATTAGCAATATCCTTTGTGTTTGCTGTGATCTGTGTGGGTTACTTGACAAAGTGAATCTGTCAGCTAAAACAGGATTGAAAGTGAGTAAGTAAGCTAGTTTGTTATTGATCATAATCTAGTCTGTCGAATTATGAGCCAATAGACCTATGAGCCGAAATCTACCACTTCCAGATAACAATGCATATAAAATCTCCCACTTAGCCTATTGAAACAAGTAATGCCATCTAAATTAATCCAAGACGACAGGTCATCATTGTAAATAAGAATTTGTTCTTAATTGATTTACCTGCATAAATAAAGGTAGCAATAATACTAAAATAATAACAACAACCCACATTCTCTATTTGTGTGCATGTTGCAGTCCTGGAGATTTCTGTCACATTTCCAATAGTTTTTTAGCATACAATTAGTGCTGTGTCCTACTGGGCCGAGGTAGCAAGCCGCTAATCCATAATTAGCTACAACAAAGTGAATGCATCCTCAAACCATTAAAAACACAATTTACACAGCAACGACCCCCACACGTGCACACACACACACACACACACACACACACACACACACACACACACAGTACACAGCACACACACACACACACACACACAGCACACACACACACACACAGCACACACACACACACACACACACACACACACACACACACACACACACACACACACAGTACACAGCACACACACACACACACACAGCACACACACACACACACACACACAGCACACACACACACACACACACAGCACACACACACACACACACACACACACACACACACACACACACACACACACACACACACAGCACACACACACACACACACACACACAGCACACACACCACTTTGAATGCACTCCCTTATTACAGAACCCAAGCCGCTCCTCTGGTTCTTATTTAATGGAATTGAGTTCCTTGATTAGACTTTGGTTGTTCTTGACATTTCATATAGCGTCGGGACGAACAGGCAGAAAGCTTTCATAACTACTGAACCGAGAAAACTAATAAACTGTATAATTAAATAAAATGAAGTGTGGCACGTAGGGAGGAGAATAGCAATTTGTCGTCGTGTTTGTTCATTAGCAAATTGCTCACCTTTGCGAGAGATGGGGGTGGGTTGTTGGTGGTGGGTCACGGGTGCAGTTCTCACCTAAACCAGAAGGGGTCACTAGAGTCCTATTGCAGACGCCTTTCCTGCTGACTGACTGTTTAGCGGAAGGGAAAGGGGCATACCTAGTCAGTTGCACAACTGAATGCATTCAACCGAAATGTGTCTTCCACATTTAACCCAACCCCTCAATCAGAAAGGTGCTGGGTCTGCCTTAATCGACATCCATGTCATCGGCGCCCGGGGAACAGTTGTCGTTGGGGGTTAACTGCCTTGCTCAAGGGCAGAACGGCAGATTCTTCCACCTTGCCGGCTCGGGGATTTGAACCAGCAACCTTTCGGTTGTTGGTCCAACACTCTTAACCGCCAGGCTACCCGCCGCCTTTATCACCTCTAGATACTGTATTGGGTGACAGAGCGGAGATGGTTGGCAGTTGGCACGTTTGTCCTATAATCTATCAGAGTATGTCTGAGTGGATTTCAAACATTTCCCTCCGAGGCACATCTCTTTAAGTCTCTCTCTCTCTCTCTCCGTATGTGTGTTCAGCTCTAGCTGGTTGGGATAAGATGCTTTTCTGCTGCAGGTGCTCAGGGTAATGTAAGGGGCTTTGAAATGAACACACGAGCACAGACATTTAGCCAGATCTAATAGCCCCTCCTCCTATCCCCCTTGGGATGAAATGAGAAAAGATTGGATCAACAGACATATTATATTAAAGCAGAGAACCGCGTGGCTTTTTTGTTCTGTTTCCTACTTCTACTGTCTACTCAGTTCTCAGGAAGCTAGTCATCAAAAAAAAAAAAAGAATTTTTATCACAACAGAGATACTGAATGACAACATGGATACCCAGTCAAAACATAACTACCATCTGTCCCCTAGAGTGTCTGTCCCCTAGAGTGTCTGTCCCCTAGAGCGTCTGTCCCCTAGAGCGTCTGTCCTGTCTGTCCGTCCCCAGAGTGTCTGTCCCCTAGAGCGTCTGTCCCCTAGAGCGTCTGTCCCCTAGAGCGTCTGTCCCCTAGAGCGTCTGTCCCCTAGAGCGTCTGTCCCCTAGAGCGTCTGTCCCCTAGAGTGTCTGTCCCCTAGAGTGTCTGTCCCCTAGAGTGTCTGTCCCCTAGAGCGTCTGTCCCCTAGAGTGTCTGTCCCGTCTGTCTGTCCCCTAGAGCGTCTGTCCCCTAGAGTGTCTGTCCCCCTAGAGCGTCTGTCCCTCAGAGCTGCTGTCCCCTAGAGCGTCTGTCCCCTAGAGTGTCTGTCCCGTCTGTCTGTCCCCTAGAGCGTCTGTCCCCTAGAGTGTCTGTCCCCTAGAGTGTCTGTCCCCTAGAGTGTCTGTCCCCTAGAGCGTCTGTCCCCTAGAGTGTCTGTCCCCTAGAGTGTCTGTCCCCTAGAGTGTCTGTCCCCTAGAGCGTCTGTCCCCTAGAGCGTCTGTCCCCTAGAGTGTCTGTCCCCTTGAGGCTACACACTGCATCCACTGCTGTAGCAGACAGACTTAGAAACCAGTGATTCTTGTTTTAGCTCAACTAGATGATTATTAATGAGAAGAGAGACAGTATTTCCTCTCTCTGTTGTCCTTGTCTATCCCTCCATAGTCACACACCATATACACATTTTTAGTCATTTAGCCGACACTCTTATCCAGAGCAATTAGGGTTAAATGCCTTGCTTAAGGGCACATCGACAGATTTCTCACCTAGTCGGCTCAGGGATTAGAACCAGCGACCTTTCAGTTACTGGCACAACGCTCTTACCCACTAAGCTACCTGCCGCCCAGTCACACACACCATATACACACAGTCACACACACCATATACACACAGTCACACACACCATATACACACAGTCACACACACCATATACACACAGTCACACACACCATATACACACAGTCACACACACCATATACACACAGTCACACACACCATATACATACAGTCACACACCATATACACACAGTCACACACACCATATACATACAGTCACACACCATATACATACAGTCACACACACCATATATACACAGTCACACACCATATACATACAGTCACACACCATATACATACAGTCACACACCATATACACACAGTCACACACCATATACACACAGTCACACACCATATACACACAGTCACACACCATATACACACAGTCACACACCATATACACACAGTCACACACCATATACACACAGTCACACACCATATACACACAGTCACACACCATATACACACAGTCACACACCCGGCTTATTCCTCAGCCTCAGAGCCCATTCAGCTATACAGCACTAGTGATTAATCAGAGAGAGAAAGACTCCCGTCAAACACACTCAAACAAACAGGCCGACAGCTAAAACTTCACACCCACACTCTTTGTAAATAAGTAATCTCTGGACAGTATCAGAAAGAAAGAGAGAGCGAGAGAGAGAGAGAGAGAGAGAGAGAGAGAGAGAGAGAGAGAGAGAGAGAGAGAGAGAGAGAGAGAGAGAGAGAGAGAGAGAGAGAGAGAGAGAGAGAGAGAGAGAGAGAGAGAGAGAGAGAGAGAGAGAGAGAGAGACTGAATTATAAATTAAAGGGATACTTGAGGATTTTGGCAATGATACCCTTTATCTACTTCCCCAGAGTCAGATGAACTTGTGGATACCATTTTTATGTCACTGTGTCCAGTATAATGGAAGTTAGCGGTAGTTTCGTGAGCCAAAGCTAACTAGTGTTAGCACATTGACTGGACGTCTATGGGTATACCCAGACGCAGACAACAGTCCAGCACAACAACACCCTCTCAACCAGACGCAGACAACAGTCCAGCACAACAACACCCCCTCAACTAGACCCAGACAACAGTCCAGCACAACAACACCCCTTCAACTAGACCCAGACAACAGTCCAGCACAACAACACCCCCTCAACTAGACGCAGACAACAGTCCAGCACAACAACACCCCCTCAACCAGACGCAGACAACAGTCCAGCACAACAACACCCCCTCAACAAGACGCAGACAACAGTCCAGCACAACAACACCCCCTCAACTAGACCCAGACAACAGTCCAGCACAACAACACCCCTTCAACTAGATGCAGACAACAGTCCAGCACAACAACACCCCCTCAACCAGACGCAGACAACAGTCCAGCACAACAACACCCCCTCAACTAGACCCAGACAACAGTCCAGCTCAATAACACCCCCTCAACTAGACCCAGACAACAGTCCAGCACAACAACACCCCCTCAACTAGACCCAGACAACAGTCCAGCAGAACAACACCCCCTCAACTAGAACCAGACAACAGTCCAGCAGAACAACACCCCCTCAACTAGACCCAGACAACAGTCCAGCACAACAACACCCCTTCAACTAGACCCAGACAACAGTCCAGCACAACAACACCCCCTCAACTAGACCCAGACAACAGTCCAGCACAACAACACCCCCTCAACTAGACCCAGACAACAGTCCAGCACAACAACACCCCCTCAACTAGACCCAGACAACAGTCCAGCTCAACAACACCCCCTCAACTAGACCCAGGGAACTGGAGGGGGAGAGAGACATGTCTGTACTCTGGACTTTTTCCAACAGGAGAAAGAGGAGGAGCGAAAGGAGGAGGCCCAGCGGCAGGAGAAGAAGAGAGCACTAGATAGAGGAGGAGGAGAGAAGGCTGAAGGAGAAGTTTAGAGCACTAGATAGAGGTGGAGGAGAGAAAGCTGAAGGAGAAGATGAGATCACTAGATAGAGGAGGAGAGAAAGCTGAAGGAGATGAGCGCACTAGATAGAGGAGGAGAGAAAGCTGAAGGAGGAGATGAGAGCACTAGATAGAGGAGGAGAGAAAGCTGAAGGAGGAGTTGAGAGCACTAGACAGAGGAGGAGAGAAAGCAAAAGGAGGAGTTGAGAGCACTAGATAGAGGAGGAGGAGAGAAAGCAGAAGGAGGAGTTGAGAGCACTAGATAGAGGAGGAGAGAAAGCAGAAGGAGGAGATGAGAGCACTAGATAGAGGATGAGAGAAAGCAGAAGGAGGAGTTGAGAGCACTAGATAGAGGAGGAGAGAAAGCAGAAGGAGGAGTTGAGAGCACTAGATAGAGGAGGAGGGGAGAAAGCAGAAGGAGGAGTTGAGAGCATTAGATAGAGGAGGAGGAGAGAAAGCAGAAGGAGGAGTTGAGAGCACTAGATAGAGGAGGAGGGGAGAAAGCAGAAGGAGGAGTTGAGAGCACTAGATAGAGGAGGAGAGAAAGCAGAAGGAGGAGTTGAGAGCACTAGATAGAGGAGGAGGAGAGAAAGCTGAAGGAGGAGTTGAGAGCACTAGATAGAGGAGGAGAGAAAGCTGAAGGAGATGAGCGCACTAGATAGAGGAGGAGAGAAAGCAGAAGGAGGAGTTGAGAGCACTAGATAGAGGAGGAGAGAAAGCTGAAGGAGGAGTTGAGAGCACTAGATAGAGGAGGAGAGAAAGCTGAAGGAGGAGTTGAGAGCACTAGATAGAGGAGGAGAGAAAGCTGAAGGAGATGAGCGCACTAGATAGAGGAGGAGAGAAAGCAGAAGGAGGAGTTGAGAGCACTAGATAGAGGAGGAGGTGAGAAAGCAGAAGGAGGAGTTGAGAGCACTAGATAGAGGAGGAGGAGAGAAAGCAGAAGGAGGAGTTGAGAGCACTAGATAGAGGAGGAGGAGAGAAGGCAGAAGGAGGAGTTGAGAGCACTAGATAGAGGAGGAGAGAAAGCAGAAGGAGGAGTTGAGAGCACTAGATAGAGGAGGAGGGGAGAAAGCAGAAGGAGGAGTTGAGAGCACTAGATAGAGGAGGAGGAGAGAAAGCAGAAGGAGGAGTTGAGAGCACTAGATAGAGGAGGAGGAGAGAAAGCAGAAGGAGGAGTTGAGATCACTAGATAGAGGAGGAGAGAAAGCAGAAGGAGGAGTTGAGAGCACTAGATAGAGGAGGAGAGAAAGCAGAAGGAGGAGTTGAGAGCACTAGATAGAGGAGGAGGAGAGAAAGCAGAAGGAGGAGTTGAGATCACTAGATAGAGGAGGGGGAGAGAAAGCAGAAGGAGGAGTTGAGAGCACTGAATAGAGGAGGAGGAGAGAAAGCAGAAGGAGGAGTTGAGAGCACTAGATAGAGGTGGAGGAGAGAAAGCAGAAGGAGGAGTTGAGAGCACTAGACAGAGGAGGAGGAGAGAAAGCAGAAGGAGGAGTTGAGAGCACTAGATAGAGGAGGAGGTGAGAAAGCAGAAGGAGGAGTTGAGAGCACTGGACAGAGGAGGAGGAGAGAAAGCAGAAGGAGGAGTTGAGAGCACTAGATAGAGGAGGAGAGAAAGCAGAAGGAGGAGTTGAGAGCACTAGATAGAGGAGGAGGAGAGAAAGCAGAAGGAGGAGTGGAGAGCACTAGATAGAGGAGGAGAGAAAGCAGAAGGAGGAGTTGAGAGCACTAGATAGAGGAGGAGAGAAAGCAGAAGGGAGGAGTTGAGAGCACTGATAGAGGAGGAGGAGAGAAAGCAGAAGGAGGAGTTGAGAGCACTAGATAGAGGAGGAGGTGAGAAAGAGAAGGAGGGAGTTGAGAGCACTGGACAGAGGAGGAGGAGAGAAAGCAGAAGGAGGAGTTGAGAGCACTAGATAGAGGAGGAGGTGAGAAAGCAGAAGGAGGAGTTGAGAGCACTAGATAGAGGAGGAGGAGAGAAAGCAGAAGGAGGAGTTGAGAGCACTGGACAGAGGAGGAGGAGAGAAAGCAGAAGGAGGAGTTGAGAGCACTAGATAGGAGGAGGAGAGAAAGCAGAAGGAGGAGTTGAGAGCACTAGATAGAGGAGGAGAGAAAGCAGAAGGAGGAGTTGAGGAGACTAGATAGAGGAGGAGGAGAGAAAGCAGAAGGAGGAGTTGAGAGCACTAGATAGAGGAGGAGGAGAGAAAGCAGAAGGAGGAGTTGAGAGCACTAGATAGAGGAGGAGAGAAAGCAGAAGGAGGAGTTGAGAGCACTAGATAGAGGAGGAGAGAAAGCAGAAGGAGGAGTTGAGAGCACTAGATAGAGGAGGAGAGAAAGCAGAAGGAGGAGTTGAGAGCACTAGATAGAGGAGGAGGAGAGAAAGCAGAAGGAGGAGTTGAGAGCACTAGATAGAGGAGGAGAGAAAGCAGAAGGAGGAGTTGAGAGCACTAGATAGAGGAGGAGGAGAGAAATGACGAGGTGCTTTGTTTTCTTTCATCCATCCAGGTCATGATGCTGTCGACTACACGACTTTCAGCATCCTAACATCGCTGAGCCTCTCTCATTAAACCACCGTCTTTCCTGTAGTTTTTTAAAATCTTGCCAACGATGTGGTGCGCACACAAAAAAATCTGGCACAGACGGGGTTCACACTCCAAGATTCTTCACTTGGTCGTGAGGATTCTCGATACGCTGTCTCACGGAAACAATGATGTGATGATGAGGTAGAGTATCTCATGATAATCTGTAGACCCACTATCTACCAAGAGACTTTTCATCAATATTTTTCTGGATAAGAGCGTCTGCTAAATGACTAAAATGTAAAACCGATGCTGGCACTAAGACTGCACTCAACGAGCTGTATAAGGCCATAAGCAAACAAGAAAATGCTCATTCAGAAGCGGCGCTCCTAGTGGCCAGGGACTTTAATGCAGGGAAACTTAAATCGGTTTTAACTAATTTCTACCAGCATGTCACAGAGGAAAACACACTCTAGACCACCTTTACTCCACACACAGAGACACGTACAAAGCTCTCCCTCGCCCTCCATTTGGCAAATCTGACCATAACTCTATCCTCCTGATTCCTGCTTACAAGCAAATACTAAATCAGGAAGTACCAGTGACTCGCTCAATACGGAAGTGGTCAGATGACGCAGATGCTAAGCTACAGGACTGATTTGCTAGCACAGACTGGAATATGTTCCGGGATTCTTCCGATGGCATTGAGGAGTACACCACATCAGTCACTGGCTTCATCAATAAGTGCATCGATGACATCGTCCCCACAGTGACCGTACGTACATACCCCAACCAGAAGACATGGATTACAGGCAACATCGGCACTGAGCTAAAGCGTGTAGTTGCCGCTTTCAAGGAGCGGGACTCTAACCCGGACGCTTATAAGAAATCCCGCTATGCCCTCTGATGAACCATCAAACAGGCAAAGAGTCAATACAGGACTAAGATTGAATCCTACTAATAATTGGTAAAATGGTCTGATGGTGATGTGGATATACTCGGAATACATATCCCAAATGAAATTAATGATCTCACTCCAATACATTTTAATAGAAAGTTAGCAAAAATAGATAAGATCTTGCTACCATGGAAAGGTAAATATGTAACGATCCTCGGCTGTCTGAGTCGGGTCCTGGTCAATCTCCAGTTTCCCGAGGGTTCGGGAAACGGCTCGGGGGGAGCGCCTGGTTTCCGCACCTGCTTCCCATTAGCAATCTGCACACCTGGGCCTAATCAGCACCTTTCTTAGGCTCTGGCCCAACATCCAGTTCTGCCGGATCGCTAGCCATGAACAGTAGGTGTATCTGCGTATCAGTTTTGAGTGCTAGCGTGAGTTTTGGTTGTTTTGTACTTTGTCGAAGTTTTTGTGTCCTTACCTCCGTTTTTGTTCCACCTGCAGTCACACGTCCGGAACCTTCACCCCACCTCTGCCTGATGGTCGGCGGCTGCCGAGCCATCACTGGACCAAGTACTGCACCCCCAACTACTCACCCACGCCGCCCGATCTGTCCCTGGATTATTCTGCACCTTTTTGTATCTGAATAAACCCTCACTTTCGTTCAACTCTCCTTGTCCTGGTCTGCTTCTGGGTTCTGGCTGAGGGAACTGTGACAGAACGATCCGGCCAATTATGAACCCAGCGGACCTGGACTCCGTTCGCCATGCCATTACCCAGCAGGAGAAGATGTTGGGCCATCATAGCACGGTACTACAGGAGATCGCGGTGTCAGTTCGGAACCTTACCGGCCTGATGGAGGTCCAGAACCAACGCCAGTGTCCGGTGGAGGACCCACTAGCGGTTTCACCCATCTCGCCTGCCGCTTCTGAAGTTGGTCCCCTCCGTGAGCCCAAGGTTCCGACGCCGGAGAAATATGAGGGGGAGCTGGGAAGATGCCGTTCCTTCCTTATGCAGTGTGGATTTAGTGTTCGATCTACAGCCCTACGCCTATGCCACTGACAAGGCTAGGATAGCCTTTTGATTGAGTTGCTGCGTGGTCGAGCTGCTGAGTGGGCTTCAGCCGTTTGGGAACGAGCAGGATCCCTGCATGGCTTCATACCAGGGGTTCACGGCCGAGATGAGGAAGCCTTGACCATTCCGTCCGAGGGAGGGACGCAGGCTCTGTTTTCTTCACCAAGGAACTCGCCGCGTGGCCGACTTGGTGATAGAGTTCAAGACGTTGGCGTGGAGAGTGGGGTGGAACGAGGGAGTCTTTGCAAGCGGCCTTTACCAGGGCCTGTCGGAGCAGCTCAAGGATGAGTTGATCTCCTATCCGGAGCCTAGTGACCTGGACAGCTTGGTAGCCTTGTCTATTCGGTGGATAATCGAGTCCGAGAGCGAAGGAGGGAGAAGCAATGGGGTCCGTCCAATCGATCAGCTTCTCAGTTCCCAGTTGGGTCGGGTGGTGGACCAGAACACGCGATCATTCTCCACCACTAAGGATAGTGGAGAGGACCTCTCTCCCGATTCTGAACCCATGCAAGTGGGGCGGACGGGTTAACCAAGGAGGAGCGTCAACATAGACGTAAGACCAACTGCTGCCTTTACTGTGGTCGCCGACATTACATCTCCACTTGTTCCCGGCGGTCGTCAACTGCCCGGCTCGGCTAAAGTTGGGAGGACTTTTAGCGAGCAGTTTCAACCTCTCAGTACCTCTGTCAGACCCCCGCTTCCCGGCCACCCTTGTGAACAGGAATCAGAGCTTAGCGCTAACGTTTTTATCGATCAGGTGCCGGCGGGAAGCTTTCTTGATGCCGAGTTGGTGGAACAGCTGGGGCTTTCCAAGGAGCAATTGCGGAAGCCATTGAAGCGACCACTCTGAACGGCAGTAGTCTGGCACGATCACGATGAGGACTGAACGGTTAAGATGCGGTTGTCGGGAATCATTCTGAGATGATTTCATTTTTCATTCTGCCGTCTTCCCATGTTCCTCTTGGTCCTTGGATACCCCTGGCTGAAGGAACACAATCCACGTTCGATTGGGTGACGGGCAAGGTAACGAGTTGGAGCCTTGATTGTCATGCTAACTGTCTCAAGACTGCCTGGCCCCCATTCGGTTCCCAGTCAGGTGATTGAGGCTAAACCCCAGATTTGTCCCTGGTTCCCGAGACATATCACGATTTGGGGGAAGGTTTCAGTAAGCAGAAGGCTCTGTCACTTCCTCCCCACCGACCAATGATTGTGCCATCAACCTGGTTCCTGGAGCTGTCTACCCCAAGGGAAGGTTATACAGTATCTCCCGACCTGAACGTGAGGCGTTGGAGACCTACATCAAGGAGTCCCTAGCTGCTGGTCGCCTCGTCCCTCGTCATCACCCCTGGGGGCAGGATTCTTCTTTGTGGGAAAGAAGGATGGCTCTCTTCGACGTGTATTGATTATCGGGGGTGAATGACATCACGGTCAAGAACAAGTATCCCCTGCCCTTGATGAGTTCTGCCTTGACTCTTACAGGGTGCTACGGTGTTCAAAGTAGACCTACGCAATGCGTATCACCTGGTCCGATCGGAGGGGGACGAGTGGTTGACGGGTTCAAACCGATGGGTCACTTCGAGTATCGGGTGATGCCGTTTGACTGACCAATGCTCCAGCGGTATTCCAGAGTATGGTGAACGACGTCCTGAGAGATATGATCGGTCTCTTCGTGTTTGTTTACTTGGATGACACTCTGATCTTCTCAAGGAACCTTCCGACCACGTCCAGCATGTCGGCAGGTTCTGCAGCGATTGTTGGAGAATCGCCTGTTCGTGAAGGCCGAGAAGTGCGAGTTTCACGCCCACACTACATCCTTTCTGGGTACATCATCTCCAGGGGTGAGATTAGGATGGATCAGGAGAAGGTTAGGAGCGGTTCTGGAATGGGCCCAGCCCGGTACGAGATTGCAACTCCAGAGATTTTTGGGGTTTGCGATTTCTACCGCAGATTCATCCGGGGATTACAGCCGTGTGGCGCTCCATTAACTGCCTTGACTTCCAGCATCAGGACCTTTCAAGTGGAACTGAGGCGGATCGAGCGATTTCTGGATTTGAAGAGGCGATTCACCAACGCACCGATTCCTCTCTCAACCGACACGGCCGTCAGTTCGTCGCTGAAGTGGACGCGCTGAGTGGGAGTTGACGCCATCCTGTCGCAGCGATGCTCCACGGACAGTAAACTCCATCCTGCGCCTACTACTCGCGCTTCGCCTGCGCGGAGAGGAATTACGATGTGGGTAACCGGGAGCTTCTCGCGGTGAAACTTGCCTTGGAGGAGTGGCGCCACTGGTTGGAGGGGGGCGGAGCAACCGTTTATTGTCTGGACTGACCACAAGAATCTTGCTTACTGCAATCGGCTAAACGCCTCAACTCCCTCAGGCCAGGTGGGCGTTGTTTTCCGGACGATTCAAGTTTGTCCTGACGTTCCGACGATCGAAGAACGGCAAGGGGACGCCTTGTCCGGATGTTCTCCAAGACGGAGGGAGAGTGGTCCAAGACCGAGACAACTCCCCGAACTCGTCGGGAGCAGTTATGTGGAGGATTGAGGAGGAGGTGCTGGCGGCCCCTTCGGACTCAGCCCGTCGTAACGGTCACCCGGCCGGTGTTTGTGCCTGAGTCGGTTCGTCCTGCTGTTCTCAAATGGTCCCACGCCAGTAAGATGGCTTGTCACCCTGGCGTGGCTCGGACAATGGCGTTTCTTCGCAGACGTTTGGTGGCTCGCCGTGGCCGAGGATACTCGGGGTTTTGTGGCTGCCTGTCCAGTGTGTGCGCAGAATAAGAGTACCAATCGCCCAGCTCTGGACTACTTCACCCCTTCCTATTCCCCGCGTCCATGGTCGCATCTGGCCCTGGACTTCGTCACGGGGTTGCCCGCTTCTGAGGGGAACACGGTCGTTCTGACTATCGTGGGACAGGTTCAGCAAGTTCGCCCACTTTGTGCCTATTGCCAAGCTTCCCTCTGCCTCGAGAGACGTCCGAGATCCTGGTCAGGGAGGTTTTCAGGGTCCACGGTTTGCCCAGTGATATCGTTTCCGACCGTGGCCCTCAGTTTACCTCTGCTGTCTGGAAGTCCTTCTGTTTGGCCATTGGAGCTACAGTCAGTCTCACATCTGGTTTTCACCCCCAATCCAATGGTCAGGCGGAGAGAGCCAACCAGAAGATGGAATCCACGCTACGCTGTCTGGTCTTTCCAACCCCACCTCCTGGGCCCTCTCAGTTGCCTTGGGTTGAGTATGCCCACAATACTCTCCCCACATCTGCCACTGGGATGTCTCCCTTCCAGTGCCTGTATGGCTACCAACCTCCCCTGTTCCCTTCTCAGGAGAAGGAGCCTCTGTGCCTTCTGTTCAGGCCCATATTCGGCTGCCGTTGCCACGGACCTGGCATCGGGCCAGAAAGGCACTCCTTAGAGGTTCGGACCGGTATCAGCTCCAGGGATCGTCGCGGACCCCCGCTCCCACCATACCATCGGAGATAGGGTTTGGTTGGCCACACGGGATCTTCTCCGTTACGGACTGAGTCTAGGAAGTTGTTACCCGAAGTTTATTGGTCCGTTTTGTGGTGGAGAAGGTGATCAATCCAGTGGCAGTGCGACTCAAACTACCGAGGACGTCAGAGTCCATCCCACCTTTCATGTCTCCCTGCCCCAAGCCTGTCTTCCTCAGTCCTCTGTTGCCTCCTCCGCCCCTCCTCCTCCTCCTCGGATGATCGGAGGTGGTCCTGCCTACACGGTGCGTCGCATTATGGATTCCAGACGGCGGGGCCGGGGTTTCCAGTATCTCGTGGACTGGGAGGGGTATGGTCCTGAAGAGAGGAGTTGGATTCCACGGCGACAGGTCTAGATGCGGATCTCATCAGGGACTTTTACCGCCCATCCTGGCGCTCCGGGGAGTCCGCCCGGTGGCGTCTGGCCGGAGGAGGGGGTACTGTAACGATCCCGGCTGTCTGAGTCGGGTCCTGGTCGTAATCTCCAGTTTCCCGAGGGTTCGGGAACGCTCCGGGGAGCGCTCTGGTTTCCGCACCTGCTTCCATTAGCAATCTGCACACCTGGGCCTAATCAGCACCTTTCTTAGGCTCTGGCCCAACATCCAGTTCCTGCCGGATCGTTAGCATGAACAGTAGGTGTATCTGCGATAGTTTTGAGTGCTAGCGTGAGTTTTGGTTGTTTTGTACTTTGTCGAGTTTTTGTGTCCTTACCTCCGTTTTTGTTCCACCTGCAGTCACACGTCCGGAACCACCCCACCTCTGCCTGATGGTCGGCGGCCGCCGAGCCATCACTGGACCAAGTACTGCACCCCCAACTACTCACCCACGCCGCCCGCTCTGTCCCTGGATTATTCTGCACCTTTTTGTTATCTGAATAAACCCTCACTTTCGTTCAACTCTCCTTGTCCTGGTCTGCTTCTGGGTTCTGGCTGAGGGAACTGTGACAAAATACATGTCAATTTGTGGAAAAATCACCCTGATTAACTCTTTAGTATTATCCCAGTTCACCTATTTGCTTATGGTCTTGCCTACGCCTAGCAAACAGTTTTTTAAATTATATGAGAAAAAAATATTCCATTTTATTTGGAACGGCAAGCCACACAAAATTAAACGGGCCTATTTATTTAATTAATATGAATTCGGAGAACAGAAATGATTAAATATTAAAGCATTACACCTCTCACTAAAAGCTTCAGTCATACAAAAGTTATATTTATTTCCGAACTGGTTCTCTAGCAAATTAGTAAGATTGTCTCACCCAATGTTCAATAATGGCCTTTTTCCCTTTATTCAGATTACAACCTCTCACTTTAAGTTATTTGAAAAGGAAATCATCTCCCAAATTTCACAATTTTTAAAACAAGCCATAGAAAGTTGGTTGCAATTTCAATTTAATCCTCCAGAAACAACAGAACAAATAATGCATCAAATATTGTGTTTAAACTCAAATATACTAATTGATAAAAAACCTTTTTTATTTGGCAAAATGTTTAAAAAAGGTATAATCTTCATAAATTATATCATCGGTAGGACTGGTGGAGTTATGTCACACATGCAGCTAACAAAAACATATGGAAATGTTTGCTCTAGCACAGACTTTTTCCCCCTTCCACCCAAAATTACAACCAAATAATTGCAGCCTTACCGCAAAAATGGTAAAGGAAAGTGGAAGGGGGAAAAAGTAAGGAACTTGTCTGTCGGCCTTGCATTAAAGAACATAATTGGTTAAAGAAAATTGTGATAAATAAAAAAGTATACCAGTTTTATTTAAGGACCAAAAGATTGAAAGCCGTCCCATATAGATTGCAAAATAGTTGGGAAGAGATTTTTGACGTACCGATTCCATGGCATAGGGTTTATGAACTGATACGCAAAACGTCGCCGGATTCAAAACGTCGAATTTTTCAATTTAAGTTATTATATAAAATTCTTGCTACCAATAGAATGTTATTTATATGGGGGATACAATCTTCCCAGCTCTGCAGATTTGGCTGTGAAGAGACAGAATCATTAGATCATTTGTTTTGGTTCTGTCCATTTGTAGCTTGTTTTTGGACACAGGTCCAGGAATGGCTAAAGGATTGCAATATTTACCTGGAGCTAACCCTGCAGATAGCACTACTGGGTGATCTGAAAAGTCATAGTCAATCGATCAATAATATAATAATACTTCTAGCAAAAATGTTTATTTTCAATTCACAAACTGTAGAAACAATGAGAATAGAAAGGTTCAGAACTTTTGAAAAACATCACAATACAGTTGAAATATATATGGCAAATAGAAATCCAATATGGATGGTGTTAAGAGATAGATGGGAGGTGTTGAATGGAGCTGAAGGATGGGACTAATAACAACAACTAATAACAACAAGATAACTAATGTAAAGCATACTGTGTCCATAATAAGTATATAGGTTATAGGTTGAGAGCTTTTGTGAAAGAGCACAGTTAGAAAAATATGGCATATAGAAGCATACCAGATGGACATCATGAAAATGATCGGAGGAAGTTCAGTAAAAACAAACAAAATAAAATGTATATAGTATGTATAAGCTGGAAGTAGAGGCCTAAGCGTTGTTGTTCACTAGTTTACTCCAATTAGGGAAGTGGTGGTGGGGTTGGAAAGTAATAAAGGGAAATATATATATTTTTAAAGGATATGTATATATGTATATATGCGAGAAAAAAAAAAACATATGGGGGATTGGAAGTGATGCAGACAATTACATTGATGGAAGTTACAATCTATCTGCAATATTAAAGCTGATCTACCCCCTAAAAAAATAAATATATTATTTGCTATTACATTTTTTTACTTATCTATTTTTTACTTAACACTTCTTAAAACTGCATTGTTGGTTAAGGGCTTGTAAGTCAGCATTTCACTGTAAGGTCTACACCTGTTGTATTCGGCGCATGTGGCAAATACAATTGATTTGATTTGACAGGGGTCAAACACACCTTATGTGCGGTAATCTCTAGAAGGATACATTCCCACTGAACCCTGGGAGCACGGACACCGTTGGAGGTGTGAAGACAGATGAAAATGTGAAATCGTCTAAATTGAATTAAATTGTCATGTGTGGATTGTTTCCAGAGTTCATCAAAGATAAGTTCATAAAGAGCTACACATTTGGATGTTGTATTGTACTGTAAGTGCTGTGGATCATATTGTCAACTGAATATTGGAAACTGTGTTATTCTGTTTGTTTGACGTCGGTCGGTCAGTTCAAAGAGGGAGCAACACAGTTGTGTGCTCATATCATTTAGATAAGAGTTGTGATGATTTCATGCCTTAGCTTTAATGTTTTGGGCCATGCAAAGTTATGTTAATTAGACGATTGCAAGAATAATAGCCGGGTTGAAACGTTGGTGTTACACTATAGTGTGTTGTTTTTATACTCAGCCTATAGACTTTTATATATTTTCTATCTTTTGACATCGAAGATTTCTGGTATGTACCATTTGATAATTGTATTCTTATTGCGTAACTGCAATACATCTGACGCCTTTTAAATTTCAGAGTAATGTTCCTTGAATTATTATTTGGTGAATTGTCTAATGCTAAATGTTATTCACATTACACATAGCATAGATGCTTGGCCTCAAACTGTGCAGCTCTGAGCTAAGGTTAATTCAATAATTTAATGCTCGGACATTGATCGCAAGATATTAGCTCTCTTAGCCTCTTAATAATTATACATATTTTTATACATGGACACATTTTCATACATGGACACGTAACTTATAGTATTCCGAGTAGTGTCGCAAGACTCTCTACCTTGGCAAGATCTGTTCGATACGCTTACGGGGCCCTATAGCGTTCACATAATGAAGTCAGATTGATGAATGTAGTTTATTATTATATTCACATTTATATTAGCATTTTAATTCAAATACATGACAAAGCGCAACCCATGAAAGAGTTGGCCACCCACAGAGAAGCCAGCAGAACAGCTCACCCCAGATCCTGACCACAGCCTCGACACCACAGCAGAACAGCTCAAAGATCCTGACGCGGGCGCAGATTGACGCCTCGACACCCGCGAACAGCTCAGATCCTGACCACAGCCTCGACACCACAGCAGAACAGCTCACCCCAGATCCTGACCACAGCCTCGACACCACAGCAGAACAGCTCACCCCAGATCCTGACCACAGCCTCGACATCAAAGCAGGACAGATCAATTAAGATAACCAAACCAGCAGGTTTTACCTCCTCCTAGCAGCCCACATGAAAACCCCTCAACACCCACTGAGGACACACAAAGCCACAAATTGTACTTCTAATGGACTCGGTTGGGAAATATATAAACTTTTCCCCAAGCACACAGTGACTAAACTCTGGTGTCCAAACACCCAGCGCGCCCTAGACCTGCTATCTGAGGACCAACTAAGGTCCCCCAGCCACATCATAATTCACACAGGCATAAACGATCTGAGAGCACAGCAGGAAAGGGTGGCCACAGCACTCAAGGGAGTAATTGAAAAAGCTTCTTCCACTTTCACCAAAGCATGAGTGATTATCTCCACCCTGCTACCATACAGTGGGTAAACGCAAGCATTACCAGTGACTGTGCCTCGAAACCAAATGTTCACCTGGCCCACCACTCCACCCTGGACATTAACATCCTTTACGACCAGTTCCACCTATACAAAGCAACAGTCCCTACTTTTGCAAGGACCCTGAAAGACATCACCCTCAACCGCAGCCCCAGCACCTCACACAGGAGCAACAGAGCAACGGACACCCCGCCCAGACCAGCGAGACACCCTCCTAGACCTGTGGGACCCCCCACCTGATCCACGCCGAGAGGACCCACGCCGAGAGGACCCACTCCGAGAGAACATACACCTAGAGGACCCACTCCGAGAGAACCTACACCTAGAGAACCTACACCTAGAGAACCTACACCTAGAGAACCTACACCTAGAGAACCTACACCGAGATAACCTACACCTAGAGAACCTACACCTAGAGAACCTACACCCAGAGAACCTACACCGAGAGAACCTACACCTAGAGAACCTACACCTAGAGAACCCATGCCTACATCCAGACCACAGCACCACCAGACCCCCCCACACCCCCAACCAGTTAACACCCTACCAATCCAACCATGGCCAAATCACCCCAGGTCTGCACCCCTACTGCCTCTCCCATGCCCCCAACCCCCATAACGAGGACCTCAACATGACTCACACGTACGCCCAGGTGGTGAGCAGAGCAACAAACCCAACCCACACCACAACACCCACCCAGCCCCATCCTGCGACCTAAGAGGTATGTATCAGATGCTCAACATGCTCTGCTCACACCTACTGTAGTGGTCCGAGCCTAAACCACACGAAAACAACACTAGACACTATGGAACGCAAAGCTTTTACTATGTCATCCTGGAATACACCTAGAGGACCCACGCCGAGAGGACCCATGCCGAGAGGACCCACGGCGAGAGGACCCATGCCTACATCCAGACCACAGCACCACCAGACACCTTTATCACCAACCTCAACCCAGAGTCTCTCAGAGCATTCACAGTCAGCCCACTGACACCCCTATCAGATCACAGCAACAACAAATTCCTTTTAGACAACTTCCTGGACAAAACGTTTCACTGTAATAGTGAAGGTGTAAACTTGGCAGTAGAAAACCTAAAAAGTATATTTGACCTCTCAGCTTCCCTATCAAATCTAAACATTTCAAACAGAAAACCAAAGAAAATTAACAATGTCAAATGGTTGGATGAAGAATGCAAAAACCTAAGAAAGAAATTGAGAAACCTATCCAACCAAAAACATAGAAACCCAGAAAACCTGAGCCTACGCCTTCACTATGATGAATCACTAAAACACACAGAAATGCACTATGGAAAAAGAAGGAACAGCACGTCAGAAATCAGATCAATGTAATTGAAGAATCCATAGACTCTAAACACTTCTGGGAAAATTGGAAAACACTAAACAAACAACAACACGAAGAGCTATCTATATACTATAACAAAGAACAAACAGCAAAAACATATACATGATCAAATACACATTTTAGAATCAACTATTAAAGACTAACAGAACCCACTGGATCCTCCAATTACAAAGAATGAACTACAGGACAAAATACAAACCCTCAATGAAATTATAAAATATACAGACCACAAATTCCAATTGGCTATACTTAAACTCTTTAACATCATCCTTAGCTCTGGCATCTTCTCGAATATTTGGAACCAAGGACTGATGAAATTTGACCCCAATAACTACCGTGGGATATGCATTAACAGCAACCTTGGGAAAATCCTCTGCATTATCATTAACAGCAGACTCGTACATTTCCTCAGTGAAAACAATGTACTGAGCAAATGTCAAATTGGCTTTTTACCAAATTACCGTACGACAGACAACATATTCACCCTGCACACCCTAATTGACAAACAAACATACCAAAACAAAGGCAAAGTCCTCCCATGCTTTTATTTCAAAAAAGCTTTTGACTCAATTTGGCATGAGGGTCTGCTATACAAATTGATGGAAAGTGGTGTTGGGGGAAAAACATACAACATTATAAAATCCATGTACACAAACAACAAGTGTGCGGTTAAAATTGGCAAAACACACACACATTTCTTTCCACAGGGCCGTGGGGTGAGACAGGCATGCAGCTTGAGCCCCACCCTCTTCAACATATATATCAACGAATTGGCGAGGGCACTAGAACAGTCTGCAGCACCCGGCCTCACCCTACTAGAATCTGAAGTCAAATGTCTACTGTTTGCTGATGATCTCGTGCTTCTGTCCCCAATCAAGGAGGGCCTACAGCAGCACCTAGATCTTCTGCACAGATTCTGTCAGACCTGGGCCATGACAGTAAATCTCAGTAAGACAAAAGTAATGGTGTTCCAAAAAAGGTCCAGTTGCCAGGACCACAAATACAAATTCCATCTAGACACCGTTGCCTTAGAGCACACAAAAAACTATATATACCTCTGCCTAAACATCAGCGCCACAGGTAACTTCCACAAAGCTGTGAACGATCTGAGAGACAAGGCAAGAAGGTCCTTCTATGCCATCAAAAGGAAAATAAAATCCAACATAACAATTAGGATCTGGCTAAAAATCCTTGAATCAGTTATAGAACCCATTGCCCTTTATGATTGTGAGGTCTGGGGTCCGCTCACCAACCAAGAATTCACAAAATGGGACAAACACCAATTTGAGACTCTGCATGCAGAATTCTGTAAAAATATCCTCAGTGTACAATGTAAAATACCAAATAATGCATGCAGAGCAGAATTAGGACGATACCAGCTAATGATAAAAATCCAGAAAATACCTGTTAAATTCTACAACCACCTAAAAGGAAGCGATTCCCAAACCTTCCATAACAAAGCCATCACCTACAGAGAGATGAACTTGGAGAAGAGCAAGCTGGTCCTGGGGCTCTGTTCACACACACAAACAGACCCCACAGAGCCCCAGGACAGCAACACAATTAGACCCAACCAAATCATGAGAAAACAAAAAGAGAATTACTTGACACATTGGAAAGAATTAACAAAAAAACAGAGAAAACTTCTGAATGTAATGTTTACTATTAATTTGTATTGTTTATTTCACTTTTGTTTACTATCTACTTCACTTGCTTTGGCAATGTTAACACACGTTTCCCATGCCAATAAAGCCCTTAAATTGAATTGAAATGGAATTGAATTGAATTGAGAGAGAGAGAGGGAGAGGGAGAGAGAGAGAGACAGAGGGAGAGAGAGAGAGAGAGAGAGAGAGAGAGAGAGAGAGAGAGAGAGAGAGAGAGAGAGAGAGAGAGAGAGAGAGAGAGAGAGAGAGAAAGGGAGAGAGAGAGGGAGCGAGAGAGAGAGAGAGAGAGAGAGAGAGAGAGAGGGAGAGAGAGAGAGAGAGAGAAAGAGAGAGAGGGAGCGAGAGAGAGAGAGAGAGAGAGAGAGGGAGAGAGAGAGAGAGAGAGTGAGGAAGAGATAGAGAGAGAGAGAGAGAGAGAGAGAGAGAGAGAGAGAGAGAGAGAGAGAGAGAGAGAGAGAGAGAGAGAGAGAGAGAGAGAGAGAGAGAGAGAGAGAGAGAGAGGGAGCGAGAGAGAGAGAGAGAGAGACTTACGCCAAGGTCACAGGGAATTCTGGGAAGCGTGATGTGCTCTCCTCAGGAAGACCTTTACCTCGCCTGATAATCACGATGAGATTCCTCCTACAACACACACACACACACACACACACACACACACACACACACACATCACACACCACACACACACACACACACACACACACACACATCACACACACACACACACACACACCTATCTCTCACTTACGAGCGGCAGAGACTCACCTTTGTTCATGCGGTTAACATCTTCCACAGATTGGGGTCAGTGAGGGTCACAGAGTCAGAAGTAATTGATGCCGTTGATTTTACTCTTCATGCACAGTAGCTTTCAGTGTAGTGTAGTCTGTGTATGATATCAAATAGAATAATATGTGTTTTATAGTCAGAGAATAGAATCTAAATAATCGCCCCCCGCTCTCTCCACTTTTTGATTTACTTGATGTGCACAATCTTCTGTCCCTTAACAATGAGATTTCACTATTCACGACTGTTGTCATAAATGTTTTCAGTATTATACCAACTAGCTCTCGCAGTCTCTCGTCAGAATTAGACGTTCATCCATGTTTCTCAAACATCAAAATTTCGATGTTGTTCCAAAACGTCAAATTTTAAAGTGTTTAAGGTTGAGTTAAGTTTAACTCCGAATGTTTAAGGTTAGGGTTAAGTTTAGACATTAACTCAGAATTCTTAAGGTTAGACATTAACTCTGAATGTTTAAGGTAAGGGTTAAGGTTTGGAATAGGCTCAATTTTTGTTTTCTCAAAAACAACTTTCTATTGCTGGATTGGGGTGGCAGGTAGCTTAGTGGTTAAGAGCGTTGTGCCAGTAACCGAAAGGTCGATGGTTCTAATCCCCAAGCCGACTAGGTAAAAAATCTGTCGATGTGCCCTTGAGCAAGGCACTTAACCCTAATTGCTCCTGTAAGTCGCTCTGGATAAGAGCGTCTGCTAAATGACTAAAAATGTAAAATTCTAACTTGCAACTTTTGGAATGAGAGGCAGATTGTTTACGACAGCAGAGATTCCCCGTCCAGCAAAACCCAAACATAACTTGAAGGTAACAGCGCTCACTGTTTCCCCTAGTGGCCGGTTTCCACGTCCTCTGTAGCTCTGCTGGTAGAGCACGTCGCTTGTAACGCCAGGGTAGTGGGTTCGATCCCCGGGACCACCCATACGTAAAAATGTATGCACGCATGACTGTAAGTCGCTTTGGATAAAAGCGTCTGCTAAATGGCATATTATTACATTATTATTTATCTCCCGATGTCTTCAGACATGGATGGACGTTGAATACTGACTTGTATCACGAGTGACATGGCTGATTATACACCTCTTCTATTCATTTCCACATCTCTTTCACTGTCTCAGAAATACATTCATCCCTATTTGTGAAATATACTACACTGAACAAAAATATACATGCAATATGCAAAAATTTTCAAAGATTTTCCTGAATTACAGTTCATGTAAGGAAATCAGTCAATTGAAATAAATGAATTAGGCCATAATCTATGGATTTCACATGATATGCATCTGTTGGTCACAGATACCTTAACAAAAGGTAGGGGTGTGGATCAGAAAACTCTGGTGTGACCACCATTTGCCTCATTCAGCGTGACACATCTCTTTTGCATAGAGTTGATCTGGCTGTTGATTGTGGCCTGTGGAATGTTGTCCCACTCCTCTTCAATGCCTGTGCGAAGTTTCTGGATATTGGCGGAAACTGGAACACGCTGTTTTACACTTCGATCCAAAGCATCCCAAACACGCTCAATCAATCAATCAATCAATCAAATGTATTTATAAAGCCCTTTTTACATCCGCAGATGTCACAAATTGCTATATAGAAACCCCAAAAGGACAAATGCTCACTGACAGGGATGTAAACAAATTTGTGCACAAAATCAGCTTTTTGTGCGTATGGAACATTTCTGGGATCTTTAATTTCATCTCATGAAACATGGAACCAACACTTATATGTCTGCATAGCATTTTGTCTTCATTTTGGCGGATTAACTCATGCTTATTACTGAAGATTATCTCAGTTAATCCTAAAGTTTTTGCTCCTTTTTTGTTCTCTTTGAATTGAGGAAGTGTGATCATAATCATTAGGATATTTTAGCGATCCACAGTACGTCCTAAATGCCCCCCAGCCTTCAGATGTCAGCTAAACAGTGAAATTGCACTTGAGATGCATTTTAAGGCTATGGATCAATCAATCAATCAAAGGTATTTATAAAGCCCTTTTTACATCAGCAGATGTCACAAAGTGCTATACAGAAACCCAGCCTAAAACCCCAAACACCAAGCAATGCAGATGTAGAAGCACGGTGGCCAGGAAAAACTCCCTAGAAAGGCAGAAACCTAAGAAGAAACCTAGAGAGGAACCAGGCTCTGAGGGGTGGCCAGTCCCCTTCTGGCTGTGCCGGGTGGAGATTATAACAGTACATGGCCATTAAGGCCAGATTTTTCTCCAAGATGTTCAACGTTCATAGATGACCAGCAGGGTCAAATCATTATAGCAGTGGTTGTAGAGGTTGCAACTGGAGTAAATGTCACTTGGCTTTTCATAGCCGAGCATTTAGAGGTTGAAATAGCAGGTGCGGTAGAGAGAGAGAGTTGAAAACAGCAGGTCCGGGACAAGGCAGCACGTCAGGTCAGGGTTCCATAGCCACAGGTAGAACAGTGGAAACTGGATCAGCAGCACGACCAGGTGGACTGGGGACAGCAAGGAGTCATCAGGCCAGGTATTCCTGAGGCATGGTCCTAGGGCCACCTGGTCGTGCTGGTCCTCCGGGAGGGGAGGGAGAGAGAGAGAGGGAGAGAATTAGAGGGAGCATACTTAAATTCAGAATCCCAATGGAGAGACGGGAACCAACCAGGCAGGACACCAGATAAGACAGGAGAATAACACCACATATAACAGACTGACACTAGCCCCCCGGCACATAGACTTTTGCAGCATAGATACTGGAGGCTGAGACGGGGGGGTCGGGAGACACTGTGGCCCCATCCGACAATACCCCCAAACAGGGCCAACCAGGCAGGATCTAACCCCACCCACTTTGCCAAAGCACAGCCCCCACACCACCAGAGGGATATCAACAGACCACCAACCTACTACCCTGAGACAAGGCTGAGTATAGCCCACGAAGATCTCCTCCACTGCACGAGCCCGAGGGGGCGATAAACCGGACAGGAAGATCATGTCAGTGACTCAACCCACTCAAGTGATGCACCCCTCCTAGGGACGGCATGGAAAGCACTAGTAAGCCAGTGACTCAGCCCCCGTAATAGGGTCAGAGGCAGAGAATCCCAATGGAGAGACGGGAACCAACCAGGCAGAGACAGCAAGGGAGGTTTGTCACTCCAGTGCCTTTCCGTTCACCTTCGCACCCCTGGGCCAGACTACACTCAATCATAGGACCTACTGAAGACAAAGTAAAGTAAAGACTTAAAGGTCGAGACCGAGTCTGCGTCACTCACATGGATAGGCAGACCATTCCATTAAAAATTGAGCTCTATAGGAGAAAGCCCTGCCTCCAGCTGTTTGGGACAGTAAGGAGGCCTACGTCTTGTGACCGTAGCATACGTGTAGGTATGTACGGCAGGACCAAATCGGAGAGATAGGTAGGAGCAAGCCCATGTAATGCTTTGTAGGTTAGCAGTAAAACCTTGAAATCAGCCCTAGCCTTAACAGGAAGCCAGAGGCTACCCCTGAAGTAATATGATTTTAAAAAGAATTGGGTTCTAGTCGAGATTCTAGCAGCCGTGTTTAGCACTAACTGAAGTTTATTTAGTGCTTTATCTGGGTAACCGGAGAGTAGAGAATTGCAGTAGTCGAATCTAGAAGTGACAAAAGCATGGATTAGCTTTTCTCCATCATTTTTGTACAAAAAGTTTTAGATTTTTGCAATGTTATGAAGATGGAAAAAAGCTGTCCTTGAAATATTCTTGATATGTTCGTCAAAAGAGAGATCAGGGTCCAGAGTAACACCGAGGTCCTTCACAGTTTTTTTGAGACGACTGTATAACCATCAAGATGAATTGTCAGATCCAACAGAAGATCTGTTTGTTTCTTGGGACCTAGAACTAGCATCTCTGTTTTGTCCGAGTTTAAAAGTAAAACACTTCCTTATGTCTGAAACACAGGCTTCCAGGGTAGGCAATTTTGGGGCTTCACCATGTTTTATCGAAATGTCCAGCTGTGTGTCGTCTGTATAGCAATGAAAGTTAACATTGTGTTTCCGAATGACATCACCAAGGGGTAAAATATATAGTGAAAACAATAGTGGTCCTAGAACGGAACCTTGAGGAACACTGAAACTTATAATTGATTTGTCAGAGGACAAACCATCCACAGAGATGTACTTTCCAACAGATAAGACCTAAACCAGGTAAAAACTTGTCCGTGTAGACCAATTAAGGTTTCCAATCTCTCCAAAATAATTTGGTGATCGATGGTGTCAAAAGCAGCACTAAGGTCTAGGAGCACGAGGACAGATGCAGAGCCTTGGTCTGACGCCATTAAAATATAATATTTACCACCTACACGAGTGCAGTCTCAGTGCTATGATGGGGTCTAAAACCAGACTGACGCGTTTCGTACACATTATTTGTCTTCAGGAAGGCAGCGAGTTGCTGCACAACAGCTTTTTCTGAAAATGTTTGAGAGGAAAGGGAGATTCGATATAGGCCGATAGTTGTTTACATTTTCTGGGTCAAGGTTTGGCTTTTTCAAGAGATGCTTTATTACTGCCACTTTTAGTGAGTTTGGTTCACATCCAGTGGATAGGAAGCCATTTATTATGTTCAACATAGGAGGGCCAAGCACAGGAAGTAGCTCTTTCAGTAGTTTAGTTGGAATAGGGTCCAGTATGCAGCTTGAAGGTTTAGAGGCCATGACTATTTTCATGAATGTGTCAAAAGATACAGGATTAAAACACTTGAGTGTCTCCATTGATCCTAGGTCCTGGCAGTTTTGTGCAGACTCAGGACAGCTGAGCTTTGGAGAAATACGCAGATTCAAAGAGGAGTCCGTAATTTGCTTTCGAATGATCATGATCTTTTCGTCTAAGAAGTTCATGAATACATCACTGCTGAAGTGAAAGGCATCCTCTCTTGGGGAATGCGACAGTACCAAATATTAATTTAGGATTGTTCTTATTCTCATCAATTAGGTTGGAAAAATAGGATGATTGAGCAGCAGTGAGGGCTCTTCGATATTGCTCTGTACTTTCTTTCCAAGCTAGTAAGAAGACTTCCAGTTTGGTGGAGCGCCATTTCCGTTCCAATTGTCTGGAAGCTTGCTTCAGGGCTCGGGTATTTTCTGTATACCAGGGAGCTAGTTTCTTGTGACAAATGTTTTTTTGTTTTTAGGGGTGCGACTGCATCTAGGGTATTACGCAAGGTTAAATTTAGACCCTCAGTTAGGTGGTTAACTGATTTTTGTACTCCGACTTCCTTGAGTAGGTGGAGGGAGTCTGGAAGGGCCTCTTTGGGTTGTCCGAGAATTTATAGCACGGCTTTTGATGGTCCTTGGTTGGGGTCCGAGCAGATTATTTGTTGCGATTGCAAACGTAGTAAGATGGTGGTTCGATAGTCCAGGGTTATGAGGAAAAACATTTAGATCCACAATATTTATTCCACGGGACAAAACTAGATCCAGGGTATAACTGTGGCATTGAGTAGGTCCGGAGACATGTTGGACAAAACCCAATGAGTCGATGATGGCTCCGAAAGCCTTTTGGAGTGGGTCTGTGGACTTTTCCATGTGAATATTAAAGTGACCAAATATTTGAATATTAGCTGCCATGGCTACAAAGTCCGATAGGAATTCAGGGAACTCAGTGAGGAACTCTGTATACGGCCCACGAGGCATGTAAACAGTATGTCACGGATTCTGCCGAGACTGCTCCTCCTCCTGGTTCGGGCAGGCTTCGGCGTTCGCCGTCCCCGGAGTACTAGCTGCCACCGCTCTATGTTTCTTGGTGTGATTGCTTTCGTCTGTCTTTTACACCTGTGTCCGTTTGTGTGTTGATTACTTGTCCTATAAGTTCCTTGTTTTGCTTAGGTTAGATTGTGTGTTGTTTTTCGCCTGTCCGTTGTGCTGCGTGTTTTGTACCTGTTTTCGTGTTTATTTGTTTTGCGCACAGTTTGCGTATTTGCTCGCCTCTGTTTATTTGTTGAGGCCGTTCTCTGTATTTTTGCCTATTGGTGAACTTCAGTAAACTTTGTTGGACTAGCTTCGGTGTCCTGCGCCTGACTTCCACACACCATACACCTCAGCCCATGACAGAACAACACACCATCATGGAGTCAGCAGGAGCAGTGGCGGCACCCAAGTCGCTGGAGGATCGGATCAGCGATCAAGACTCCATGATCCGGCAACTTGGGGCCGCCATGAACGAGGTGTCCAACACTCTGCGCCGGTTGGTGACTGGAGAGGTGCCCACGCCTTCTCACACCATCCCATCACCAACGGCCAGTCCTCCTCTCTCAGCACCGGAACCCAGTGGCATACGGCTCTCGCTCCCGAGGGCATATGACGGTTCTGCAGCCGGGTGTCAGGGGTTCCTCCTGCAGGTGGAACTCTACCTGGCTACCATACACCCAGCGCCCTCGGGGTACGAGAGCGTCTCCGCCCTCATCTCCTGTCTATCCGGCAAGGCGTTGGAGTGGGCCAACGCTGAATGGAGGGGAATAGACGCCGCTACCATCACCTACGCGGAGTTCTCCCGCCGCTTCAGGGCTGTCTTCGATCACCCACCTGAGGGGAAGGCGGCGGGGGAGCGTCTGTTCCACCTCCGACAGGGGGAAGAGGAGCGCACAGGAGTTCGCCCTGGAGTTCCGGACTCTAGCGGCGGATGCGGGGTGGAATGAGAGGGCCCTCATCGACCATTACCGGTGTAGCCTACGAGAGGACGTTCGTCGTGAGCTGGCCTGCAGGGACACCAACCTTTCCTTCGACCAGTTGGTAGACATCTCCATCCGTCTCGACACCCTGCTGGCTACCCGCGGACGTCCCGAGTGGGGGTCGTCCATTCCACCCTCCAGCACCTCCGAGCCGGTTCCCATGGAGCTCGGGGTGCTGGCGCTAGAGAGAGGAGGAGAGAGAACCCGAGGGGGGGCCATCCCCTGCACCAACTGTGGCCGTGGAGGACACACCGCGGCCAGGTGCTGGGGAGGGTCTCCTGGGAGAGGGGACAACAGGTCACGCACTGGGGAGTCATTTCAGGTGAGTAGGCGCCCCACTTACCCAGAGCTCTCTGTTGGTCTCATGAGTATACCTGTGAGATTTCCACAGGTGGCACCTCATTCCCAGCATAAGGCGCTAGTAGATTCAGGCGCAGCTGGGAATTTTGTTGATCGTGCTTTTTGTTATAAGTTAGGAATTCCCCTTCGGCCGGTAGAAGCCCCCTTTCCTGTTCACGCCCTAGACAGCCGGCCGTTGGGGTCGGGGCTGATCAGAGAAGTCACAGCACCACTTAAGATGACGACGCAGGGGGGTCATGAGGAGACCATTCAGTTTTATCTGATTGACTCTCCTGCGTATCCTGTGGTGCTGGGGCTTCCCTGGTTAAGCACTCATGATCCTACCATTGCGTGGCAACAGAGGGCTCTTATGGAGTGGTCTGCCCAGTGTGTAGGGAGATGTCTAGGTGTTTCCTTAGGGGCGACCTCGGTAGAGAGTCCGAACCAAGTGCCCGCAATGCGCATTCCCCCTGAGTATGAGGATTTAGCACTTGTGTTCAGTAAAACGAGGGCTACACGGCTACCACCTCATAGACAGGGGGATTGTGCGATAGATCTCCAAACAGGAGCGGCACTTCCGCGGAGCCGTGTGTATCCACTGTCTCAAGAGGAGACAGCGGCTATGGAAACTTACATAGCCGAGTCATTGGCACAGGGATACATACGGTCCTCTACTTCCCCGGTTTCTCGAGTTTCTTCTTTGTGAAGAAGAAGGGACGGGGGGTTTGCGCCCGTGTATTGACTATCGTAGTCTCAATCAGATCACGGTTAAGTACAGTTACCCTCTTCCGCTGATTGCGACTATGACAGAATCATTACGCGGAGCGCAGTTCTTCACAAAGTTGGATCTCAGGAGCGCGTACAATCTGGTACGCATTAGGGAGGGGGATGAATGGAAGACCGCATTTAGCACCACCTCGGGTCATTACGAGTACCTCGTCATGCCATACGGGTTAATGAATGCTCCTTCAGTCTTCCAATCCTTTGTGGACGAGATTTTCCGGGACATGCATGGGCAGGGTGTGGTAGTATACATCGACGACATCCTAGTGTACTCTTCCACACGAGCCGAGCATGTAGCCCTGGTGCGCCGAGTGTTGAGAAGACTGTTGGAGCATGACTTGTATGTCAAGGCAGAGAAATGCCTGTTCTTCCAGGAGTCCGTCTCCTTTTTGGGTTATCGGTTGTCCGCGTCTGGTGTGGAGATAGAGGTAGACCGTGTGTCGGCCGTGCGTAATTGGCAAACTCCAACCACTGTCAAAGAGGTGCAGCAGTTCTTGGGTTTTGCTAATTACTACCGGAGGTTTATCCGGGGCTTTGGACAGGTAGCAGCTCCCATTACGTCCTTGCTAAAGGGGGGTCCGGTTCGGTTGCAGTGGTCAGCTGAGGCGGACAGGGCATTTGCCAAACTGAAGAACATGTTCACCTCGGCCCCGGTGCTGGCGCATCCGGATCCCTCTTATCATTCCAAGTAGAGGTAGACGCGTCCGAGGCCGGCATAGGGGCAGTCCTGTCACAACGGTCCGGCACGCCACCTAAGCTCCGCCCCTGTGCGTTCTACTCCAAGAAGCCTCAGCTCGGCGGAGCGAAATTATGACGTTGGGGACAGGGAGCTGTTAGCTGTAGTCCAGGCCCTAAAGGTGTGGAGGCATTGGCTTGAGGGGGCTCAACACCCTTTCCTCATTCTGACAGATCACCGTAACCTGGAGTACATCAGGGCAGCTAGGAGATTGAACCCTCGTCAGGCTAGGTGGAACATGTTCCTGACCCGGTTTGTTTTTAAGATCACATACATCCCAGGGTCCCAGAACGGTAAGGCAGACGCCCTGTCCCGGCGGTATGACACAGAGGAGAGGTCCATTGAGCCTACTTCCATACTGCCGGAGTCTTGTTTGGTGGCTCCGGTGGTGTGGGAGGTCGATGCGGAAATCGAGCGGACACTGCGTACCGACCCCACTCCCCCCGAGTGTCCTGTGGGACGGACGTACGTCCCGCTCGAGGTTCGTGATCGTCTGATTTATTGGGCTCATACATCACCCTCCTCTGGACATCCAGGTATTGGCCGGACAGTGCACTGCCTTAGCGTGAAATATTGGTGGCCAACGTTAGCTAGGGATGTGAGGGTTTATGTCTCCTCCTGCTCGGTGTGCGCCCAGTGTAAGGGCCTAGACATTTGCCCAGGGGTAAGTTACATCCCCTGCCCGTTCCACAACGACCATGGTCCCACCTATCGGTGGATTTTGTGACCGACCTACCCCCCTCCCACAGTAGCTATAAAAAGTGATTGAGTAGGCTGCATAGATTTCATGACTAGAAGCTCAAAAGACAAAAACGCAGTCATTTTTTGGGGGGTAAATTGACATTTGCTGTCGTAAATGTTAGCAACACCTCCGCCTTTGCGGGATGCGTGGGAGATATGGTCACTAGTGTAACCAGGAGGAGAGGCCTCATTTAACATTGTAAATTCATCAGGCTTAAGCCATATTTCAGTCAGGCCAATCACATCAAGATTATAATCAGTGCCTTGGAAGTGAGGGATCTAACATTAAGTAGCCCTATTTTGAGATGTGAGATATCACAATCTCTTTCAATAATGAAAGGAATGGAGGAGGTCTTTATTCCAGTGAGATTGCTAAGGCGAACACCGCCATGTTTAGTTTTGCTCAACCTAGATCGAGGCACAGACACGGTCTCAATGGGGATAGCTGAGCTGACTACACTGACTGTGCTAGTGGCAGACTCCGCTAAGCTGGCAGGCTGGCTAACAGCCTGCTGCCTGGCCTGCACCCTGTCTCATTGTGGAGCTAGAGGAGTTAGAGCCATGTCTATTGGTCAATGGGTGACATGTCTGGTGAGTATGCAGGCCTTGGAAGAACTGGGACAGCTTCCAGGAATTGTGTACAGATCGTTGCGACATGGGGCCGTGCATTATCATGCTGAAACACGAGGTGATGGCGGCGGCTGAATGGCACAACAATGGGCCTCAGGATCTCGTCACGGTATCTCTGTGCATTCAAATTGCCATCGATAAAATGCAATTGTGTTCGTTGTCCATAGGTTATGCCTGCCCATACCATAACCCCACCGCCATCATTGGGCACTCTGTTGACATCAGTTGACATCAGTAAACTGCTCGCCCACACAACGCCATACACGCTGTCAGCCATCTGCCCGGTACAGTTGAAACCGGGATTCATCCGTGAAGAGCACACTCCAGCGTTCCAGTAGCCATTGAAGGTGAGCATTTGCCCACTGAAGTCGGTTCCGATGCCAAACTGCAGTCTGGTCAAGACCCTGGTGAGGACGACAAGCATGCAGATGATCTTCTTGAGATGGTTTCTGACAGTTTGTGCAGAAATTCTTCAGTTGTGCAAACCCACAGTTTACTCAGCTGACCGGGTGGCTGGTCTCAGACTGTCCCGCAGGTGAAGAAGACTGATGTTGCGGTCCTGGGCTGGCGTGGTTACACGTGGTCTGGGGAGGTCCTGGGCTGGCGTGGTTACACGTGGTCTGGGGAGGTCCTGGGCTGGCGTGGTTACACATGGTCTGGGGAGGTCCTGGGCTGGCGTGGTTACACGTGGTCTGAGGTTGTGAGGCCGGTTGGACGTACTGCAAAATTCTCTAAAACGACGTTGGACGTGGCTTATGGTAGAGAAATGAACATTCAATTCTCTGGCAACAGCTCTGGTGGACATTCCTACAGTCAGCATGCCAATTGCACGCTCCCTAAAAACTAGAGACATCTATGGCATTGTGTCGTGTGACAAAACTGCACATTTTAGAGTGGTCTTTTATTGTCCCCAGCACAAGGTGCACCTGTGTAATGATCATGCTGTTTAATCTGTTTCTTGATATGCCACACCTGTCAGTTGGATGGATTATCTTGGCAAAGGAGAAATGCTCACTAACAGAGATGTAAAGAAATTTGTGCACAAAATAGGCTTTTTGTGCGTATGGAACATTTCTGGGATCTTTAATTTCATCTCATGAAACATGGAACCAACACTTCACAAGTTGGGTTTATATTTTTGTTCAGTATATATTCCTTTCCTGATGGAAGGATCTGACATGTCTCGTGCCATTCCCTACATCATCGTAATTATATGTCTGCATAGCATTTTGTCTTCATTTTGGCAGATTAACTCATGCTTATTACTGAAGATTATCTCAGTTAATCCTAATGTTTTTGCTCCTTTTTTGTACTTCTCTGGAACCAGTAAGGCAGCAAACCAGCGGCTAAGGAGGTGTACCTGTGGCCCAAAGGTGGCTGGTTCGAATCCAGGATAATACAGGTGGAATTGATTTGACGAATTGGATGGCTGCTGGGTTCACATTCCTAAGCAAGCATAAGCAAGGCCCTTAACCCCACAATGTGCTCTCCATCCAGAGGTGCTGCACTGCAGCTTGAACCTGTGCTGGTCTCAACTGTATGTGTTCAGTCTGCTGTTTTGGGGGGTTGAGAACAGAGCAGAAGACACATTTTTATTTTTCACTGTAACTAATGGACAACGTTGTATTGTAAAGAAACCAGCCAGAGTTGATGTGGGCCATCATTCAAGCAAAGTGATGCCTCCCTGGCCACCAGTGCATATTTCCATACAATGTTTGCTTATAATGGCAATACATTCTAAAAACTATGCAGGTATTCTTTTGTCCATTATTTAATTGTTTATTAAATTATATTCTTCGTAAAAAATATAACTATTTATTAGTAGTAGCCATGATTTATAAATGGCACCATGCAGGGTTCTATATGGAACCATTTTGGATCAGTGAAGAAGACTTCTAGGGTTCTGATCAAAGAACCCTATAAAAGGGTTCTACAGTGCCTTGGAAAAGTATTCATCCCCCTTGGCGTTTTTCCTATTTTGTTGCATTAATAAATTCTAAAAAGTAAATAACGGAAAAGTGGTGCGTGCATATGTATTCACCCCCTTTGCTATGAAGCCCCTAAATAAGATCTGGTACCACTAATTACCTTCAGAAGTCACATAATTAGTTAAATAAAGTCCACCTGTGCGCAATCTAAGTGTCACATGATCTCAGTATATATACACCCATTCTGAAAGGCCCCAGAGTCTGCAACACCACTAAGCAAGGGGCACCACCAAGCAAGCGGCACCATGAAGACCAAGGAGCTCGCCAAACAGGTCAGGGACAAAGTACAGTTCAGGGTTGGGTTATAAAAAATATCAAAAACGTTGAATATCCCATAGAGCACCATTAAATCCATTATTAAAAATTGGAAAGAATATGGCACCACAACAAACCTGCCAAGAGAGGGCCGCCCACCAAAACTCACGGACCAGGCAAGGAGGGCATTAATCAGAGAGGCAACAAAGAGACCAAAGATAACCCTGAAGGAGCTGCAAAGCTCCACAGCGGAGATTGGAGTATCAGTCCATAGGACCACTTTAAGCTGTACACTCCACAGAGCTGGGCTTTATGGAAGAGTGGCCAGAACAAAGCCATTGCTTAAAGAAAAAAATAAGCAAACACGTTTGGTGTTCGCCAAAAGGCATGTGGGAGACTCCCCAAACATATGGAAGAAAGTACTCTGGTCAGATGAGACTAAAATTGAGCTTTTTGGCCATCAAGCAAAACGCTATGTCTGGCGCAAACCCAACACCCGAGAACACCATCCCCACAGTGAAGCATGGTGGTGGCAGCATCATGCTGTGGGGATGTTTTTCATCGGCAGGGACTGGGAAACTGGTCAGAATTGAAGGAATGTTGGATGGCGCTAAATACAGGGAACTTCTTGAGAGAAACCTGTTTCAGTCTTCCAGAGATTTGAGACTGGGACGGAGGTTCACCTTCCAGCAGGACAATGACCCTAAGCATACTGCTTAAGCAACACTGGAGTGGTTTAAGGAGAAACATTTATAATTTCCGACATTTTGGAAGGCTATTTGATAGTCAATTTGTGTATAATTAGATAGATGCAGCTTCTCTTCTGTCATTATGTTGCCCCAGAAGACTAAATAAACCCTTGCTCACCGGAATGATGTCATAAATCAATAGAATTAATGCTTCAATCTAGTTGACATCAGTAAAGTTATATCTGTCATCTCTGCTTCTTTAGTGGAGGAGAGAAGTTTAGGAACCGGGGAAAAAAGCAATAAAAAAAAAAAACGGGAACGATTTTCTGTGCACAATTTCCAAATGACATCCGTTTATCCAGTTGTAAGGACATAGAAAGCTGTGAAAATGACCCAACACGTTTCTGATAAAATGTCAGTTCCGCTTGTATGCACATTTCATGTGGTTTAAATACTATTAGCTTTTATGATGCTGATAAAGATCGCACATCTACAGACGGTATTGTCACGATCGTTAAACGGATGAGACGGACCAAGGCGCAGCATGATAAGCGTACATATTTATTAAAGTACACAACACGAACAAAACAACAAACAAACGATACGTGAAGTCCAAGGTAGACTGATAACATACCTATACGGAACAAGATCCCACACAGACTGGTGCCAAACGGCTGACTAAGTATTGTCCCCAATCAGAGACAACGAGCTACAGCTGCCTCTGATTGGGAACCACCCTGGCCAACATAGATCTACACGATCTAGAAACTCAACATAAAAAGCTAAACATAGAAACTACACACCCTGGCTCAACATTTAAGAGTCCCCAGAGCCAGGGCGTGAAAGCACCCCCCCCCCAAAGGTGCGGACTCCGACCGCGCCCCATAACAATAACAGGGTAGGGGCCGGGTGGGCATTCCGCCTCGGAGGCGGATCCGGCTCCGGGCGTAACCACCACTTTCTCTCCACCTCCCTGTTGCGCCCCTGGTCTGGTCTGGCACCGCTGACTGGAGCTGGACCCGACGACGGTGGATCGAACTGTAAGGACTCCGGACTTGAGCCGCTGACCGGAGCTGGACTAGGCACCGGTGGAGCGGACTTCTCTGGCTCCGGAGTGGAGCGGCTTACCGGAGCTGGACTGGACCCCGGTGGAGCGGATTGCTCTGGCTCCGGAGTGGAGCAGCTGACCGGTGCTGGACCAGGCACCGGTGGAACAGGCACGGGCCGTGCCGGACTGGACACACGCACCACTGGCTTGGTGCGGGGAGCAGGAACGGGCCGGAACGGGCTGACGACGCGCACCACTGGCTTGGTGCGGGGAGCAGGAACGGGCCGGACCGGGCTGGCGACGCAGCACCACTGGCTTGGTGCGGGGAGCAGGAACGGGGCCGGACCGGGCTGACGACGCGCACCACTGGCTTGGTGCGGGGAGCAGGAAACGGGCCGGACCGGGCTACGGCACGCACCACTGGCTTGGTGCGGGGAGCAGGAACGGGCCGGGCCGGACTGGGAACACGCACCACTGGCTTGGTGCGGGGAGCAGGAACGGGCCGGAACGGGCTGACGCAGCGCACCACTGGCTTGCGCGGGGAGCAGGAACGGGCCGGACCGGGCTGGCGACGCGCACCACTGGCTTGTGCGCGGGAGCAGGAACGGGCCGGACCGGGCTGACGACGCGCACCACTGGCTTGGTGCGGGGAGCAGGAACGGGCCGGACCGGGCTGGCGGACGCGCACCACTGGCTTGGTGCGGGGAGCAGGAACGGGCCGGGCCGGACTGGGAACACGCACCACTGGCTTGGTGCGCGGGAGCAGGAACGGGCCGGAACGGGCTGACGCACGCACCACTGGCTTGGTGCGGGGAGCAGGAACGGGCCGACCGGGCTGGCGCCACGCACCACTGGCTTGGTCGCGGGGGAGCAGGAACGGGCCGACGGGCTGACGACGCGCACCACTGGCTGGTGCGGGAGCAGGAACGGGCCGGACCCGGGCTGGCGACGCGCACCACTGGCTGGTGCGGGGAGCAGGAACGGGCGGGCCGGACTGGGAACACGCACCACTGGCTTGGCGCGGGGAGCAGGAAACGGGCCGGACCGGGCTGGCGACAGCGCACCACTGGCTTGGTGCGGGGAGCAGGAACGGGCGGACCGGGCTGGCGACGCGCACCACTGGCTGGTGCGGGGAGCAGGAACGGGCCGGACCGGCTGACGACGCGCACCACTGGCTGAGCGGGGAGCAGGAACGGGCGGACCGGGCTGGCGCGCGCACCACTGGCTTGGTGTGGGGAGCAGAACGGGCCGGACCGGGCTGACTACGCGCACCACTTGCTTGGTGCGGGGAGCAGGCACGGGCCGGACCGGGCTGACGACGCGCACCACTGGCTTGGTGCGGGGAGCAGGAACAGGCTGGACCGGGCTGGCGATGCGCACCACTGGCTTGGTGCGAGGGACAGGAACAGGCCGGGCTGGACTGGGACTACGCACCACTGGCTTGTGCGGGGAGCAGGAACGGGCCGGGCCGGACTGGGGAACACGCACCACTGGCTTGGTGCGGGAGCAGGAACAGGCCGGGCCGGACTGGGAACACGCACCACTGGCTTGGTGCGGGAACAGGAATGGGCCGGGCGGACTGGGAACACGCACCACTGGCTTGGTGCGGGGAGCAGGAACGGGCCGGGCCGGACTCGGAACACGCACCACTTGCTTGGTGCGGGGAGCAGGAACGGGCCGGGCCGGACTGGGAACACGCACCACTGGCTTGGTGCGGGGTGCAGGAACGGGCCGGGCCGGACTGGGAACACGCACCACTGGCTTAGTGCGGGGATCAGGAACGGGCCGGACCGGACTGGCGACACACACCACTTACTTGGTGCGAGGAGCGGGACTGGGTTCCCTTATAAACCCCCGCTCCTTTTGCTGCCTAACCAGCTCCTCTCGCCGTGCCTCTACACTCTCCTTCTCCCTTATAGCCTCCTCTAGCTCCTCCCTCTGACCAATTAACTCCTGCTCCCTCTGGACCAATAGCCCCCGTAACCTGGTGGCCTCCTCTCCTAATCTGCAGATTCGCCCTGTCGCTGCCTCCTGCTGCCTCGTCGTCCACGCCGTGTGCCCCCCCCCAACATTTTCTTGGGGTTGCCTCTCGGGTGTCCGTCGTCGGCACGGTTGGCGCCGTTTCTCCTCTCCTGCCTGGGCATTTACCTTCGCCCATGGCCCTTTCCCCGCGAATATCTCCTCCCATGACCACCATTTGCCCACCTGAGACATCGCTATTCTCTCTTCCTGGGCACGCTGCTTGGTCCTCATTTGGTGGGATCTTCTGTCACGATCGTTAACGGATGAGACGGACCAAGGTGCAGCGTGATAAGCGTACATATTTATTTAGTACTTAACACACGACAAAACAACAAACAAACGATACTTGAAGTCCAAGGTAGACTGATAACATACCTATACGGAACAAGATCCCACACAGACTGGTGCCAAACGGCTGCCTAAGTATGGTCCCCAATCAGAGACAACGAGCTACAGCTGCCTCTGATTGGGAACCACCCTGGCCAACATAGATCTACACGATCTAGAAACTCAACATAGAAAACTAAACATAGAAACTACACACCCTGGCTCAGCATTTAAGAGTCCCCAGAGCCAGGGCGTGACAGGTATGTAACTGCGCATTCGCATTCTCTCAAGATGCTGAAAGAAAGAAATCATATTTCTCCACTCCTGTTCCCGAGTCATATTTTTGCCTACATCTGGTGTATCATTTTACTGTAAGAAATGCTTAATTCTGCAGGAGTTAATATTAAGGCTGTGAGATTTCCAGCCTGATCTCATAGACTAGACTTAACAATTATATTTGTCTTGTTACACACAAGTGTGTAATGGAAATGTTTTTTTTTTTTTGCGTATCCAAACTCCCCCTGAGACACCCGCAGGGAGTGGGGTCACAGCCAAGGTTACCGTAGTAACTTGTAGTTTCATCTTGTTTACAGCAATTTGTAGTTTCATCTTGTCAGCTCCGGTATTCAAACCAGCAATCTTTTAGTTACTGGCCCTAATACTCTAATCTTGAGGCTACCTGCCGTAACATAGTACATTTAAATCCGGGACCTCAAAATTAGTAGGACATGTTCAATTGGTATGATTACATTAGACAGAAGGGCAAAAAATGAAAGTATTGGTCATGGTGGATGGGTAGGCTTGTTCGAATCTCATCGCGGACAAATTTAGCATTTTAGCTAATTAGCAACTAATACCACTTAGCATGTTAGCTAACCCTAACCCTAACCTTAAACCTTTAACCCACATATGTCAAACTCATTCCGCTCCTCCCTTGATTGATGAAATAAGGGAAAAGGGAAAGGGACATTTATTTAAAAAAAAAAATATTATTACTAATCGAATAACTTCCAAATATGACTAAATAATAATAATAATAATAAAAAATAAAAAATAAACAGAAATAAACACAAAACTGTGACCATGCATTTTGTGTGCATCACATTGGCCACCTATCTAGCTTTAGCGTTAGCCACCTAGCCACCTAACTGACGTTTGCCACATTAAATTGGAATTTGTAATATATCATACATTTAACAAATTCGTAACGTATTGTACTAATAGCAATTTCGTAACATTTTGTAAGAATTGCAATTCGTAACATATCATACGAATTGTAATTTGTAACATAGTGTATCATATGAATGATATGTGCCAACAAAAATAAGGGGTTAATAATAATTATAATAGTTAATAATAAGGTTAAATACACTACCGTCGAAAGTTTTAGAACACCTACTCATTCAAGGGTTTTTCTTTATTTTTACTATTTTCTACATTGTAGAATAATAGTTAAGACATCAAAACTATGAAATAACACATATGGAATCATGTAGTAACCAAAAAAGTGTTAAACTAATCAAATTGTGGGTTCGATTCCCACGGGGGGCCAGTATAAAAAAAAATATATATATATATATTTAAAAAAAAATAAAAATAAATAGGATTCAGTAACTGTAAGTCGCTCTGGATAAAAGCGTCTGCTAAATGACTAAAATGTAAATGTAAATGTAAATCAAAATTCTTCAAATAGCCACCATTTGCTTTGATGACAGCTTTGGACTCTCTTGGCATTCTCTCAACCATCTTCATGAGGTAGTCACCTGGAATGCAGTTCAATTATCAATTCAAGTTAATATGTGGAATTTATTTCCTTCTTAATGCATTTGAACCAAAATGTTGTGTTGTGACAAGGTATACAGAAAAAAGCCCTATTTGGTAAAAGACCAAGTCCATATTATGGCAAGAACAGCTCAAATAAGCAAAGAGAAACGACAGTCCATTATTACTTTAAGACATAAAGGTCAGTCAATACGGAACATTTCAAGAACTTAGAAAACTTTATTCAAGTGCAGCCGCAAAAACCATCAAGCGCTATGATGAAACTGTCTCTCATGAGGACCGCCACAGGAATGGAAGACCCAGAGTTACCTCTGCTGCAGAGGATAAGTTCATTAGAGTTACCAGCCTCAGAAATTGCAGTCCAAATAAATGCTTCACAGAGTTCAAGTCACAGACACATCTCAATATCAACTGTTCAGAGGAGACTGTGTGAATCAGGCCTTCATGGTTGAATTGCTGCAAAGAAACCACTACTAAAGGACACCAATAAGAAGAAGAGACTTGCTTGGGCCAAGTAACACGAACAATGGACATTAGACCAGTGGAAATATGTCCTTCGGTCTGATGATTCCAAATTTGAGATTTTTGGTTCCAACCGCCGTGTCTTTGTGAGACGCTGAGTAAGTGAAGGGATGATCTCCGCATATGTATTTCCCACCGTGAAGCATGGAGGAGGAGGTGTTATGGTGTGGGGGTGCTTTGCTGGTGACACTGTCTGTGATTTATTTAGAATTCAAGGCACACTTAACCCTTTTTATTGGTTACTACATGATTCCATATGTATGTATCCAAAAAATACTACAATATTTATTGAGCTTTCTTATATAGGACAGATACTTCAAAATATATATTTTTATACCTAAAGGGGTCCTGGAATTCAAAATCAAATAGCTTTCTATGCTAGTGGCTGAGTGGTGTGGAGGCTGTGTAGATTAGTTTATGTGTTATATTTCTATGGTAGTGGCTGAGTGGTGTGGTGGCTGTGTAGATTAGTCTATGCGTTATATTTCTATGCTAGTGGCTGAGTGATATGGTGGCTGTGTAGATCAGTCTATGTGTTATATTTCTATGCTAGTGGCTGAGTGGTATGGTGGCTGTGTAGATCAGTCTATGTGTTATATTTCTATGCTAGTGGCTGAGTGGTGTGGTGGCTGTGTAGATCAGTCTATGTGTTATATTTCTATGCTAGTGGCTGAGTGGTATGGTGGCTGTGTAGATCAGTCTATGTGTTATATTTCTATGCTAGTGGCTGAGTGGTGTGGTGGCTGTGTAGATCAGTCTTGCAATTCCTGAGCTGTTGGATAGAATGAGCACAGCCAGCCCAAACTGCAGGCAGGGACATGGCCTCCTAGCACGGTGTGTGTGTGTGTGTATATGTGTGTATATGTGTGTCTGTGTGTGTGTGTGCGTGCGCGCGTGTGTGTGTGTGTGTGTGTGTGTGTGTATATAGACCTACTGACTGCATTACAGCACCAGAAGGGGACTTTAACAGGCTTTCAGGACCAAGAGCCTCTTAAACGTGCTTAAGATACTGCATTAGATGAAACTAGTTTAGTGACCATGATCTGTTCTGATACTCATCTTGCTTTTTTTTTTTTTTTTTTTTCTGGCTGTAGATCAGCTTAATATTGCAGATAGATTGTAACTTCCATCAATGGAATTGTCTGCATCACTTCCAATCCCCCATGTTTTTTTATATATATACTCCCCTTTATTACTTTTCAACCCCGCCATCCTTTCCCTACTTGGAGTAAATTAGTGAACAACAATGCCCAGGCCTCTACTTCCGGTCTATACTTACTATCTACATTTTATGGACACAGTCATTTTTACAATAATTATATTTTATTTGTTTTTGCTCCTGAACTTCTTCTACTCTCAACCTCTACGATCATTTTCATGATGTCCATCCGGTTTGCTTCTATATGCCATTTTTCTAACTGTGCTCTTTCCCAAAAGCTCCCAACCTACAACCTATATACTTATTATGGACACAGTATGCTTACATTATTAGTTATCTTGTTATTATTTGTTGTTATTTGTTATTAGTCCCATCCTTCAACTCTATTCAATACCTCCCATCTATCTCTTAACACCATCCATATAGGATTTCTATTTGCCATATATATTTCAACTGTACTGTGATGTTTTACAAAAGTTCTGAACCTTTCTATTCTCATTGCTTCTACAGATTGTGAATTAAAAATAAACATTTTTGCTAAAAGTATTATTATATTATTGATCGATTGTCTATGACTTTTCAGATCACCCAGTAATGCTATCTGCAAGGTTAGCTCCAAGTAAATATTGCAATCCTTTAGCCATTCCTGGACCTGTGTCCAAAAACAAGCTACAAATGGACAGAACCAAAACAAATGATCTAATGATTCTGTCTCTTCACAGCAAAATCTGCAGAGCTGGGAAGATTGTATAAAAAAAAATGTATAAATAACATTCTATTGGTAGCAAGAATTTTATATAATAATTTAAATTGAAAGATTCTAATTTTTGAATCCGGTGTCGTTTTGCGTGTCAGTTCATAAACACTATGCCATGGGATCGGTACGTCAAAAATCTCTTTTGCAATCTATATGGGACGGCTGTCAATCCTTTTGTCCTTAAATGAAACTGATATACTTTTTTCTTTATCACAGTTTTCTTTAACCAATTATGTTCTTTAATGCAAGGCCGACAGACAAGTTCCTTACTTTCTCCCCCTTCCACTTTCCTCTTCCATTTTTGCGGTAAGGCTGCAATTATTTGGTTGTAATTTTGGGTAGAGCAGACATTTCCATATGTTTTTGTTAGCTGCATGTGCGACATAACTCCACCAGTCCTACCGATGATATAATTTACGAAGATTATACCTTTTTTAAACATTTTGTCAAAACACAAAGGTTTTTTGTCAATTAGTATATTTGAATTTAACCACAATATTTGTTGCATTATTTGTTCTGTCGTTTCTGGAGGATTAAATTGAAATTGCAACCAACTTTCTATGGCTTGTTTTAGAAATAGTGATATTTGGGAGATTATTTCCTTTTCAAATAACTGAAAATGAGCGGTTGTAATCTGAATCTCATCTTGCTTGTTGCCAAAATAACAAACTAATAGTTGTGTCACATAGTAGTTGTAATTTATGGTGACATATTACTCATATGAAAATGAAAATAGATTTCAAAATCTACTTTATGTTTTTTATCTGCTGTCAAAAAAACACCAAAATCTGTCTTAATTTAGCTAATACGATTGTGTCTTGAATGTGGGATTGCATATTGTATTACAGTTTCCCTCTCTGAAACGTTACGATAGATAGTTTTTCCAGGCTGGAGGAATTGGAGAAGAGGTAATATCCTAAAAGCACTCTGTTTGGTTAGTCGAAATGTAACTGCGTTTGTGTGTGTGTGTTTGTGTCTCCCGACCAGTGAAGAAGTGATGTTCAGTGTAAAAACATGCGGCTCCAGCCAGTGATCCCCATGATCCTCTATTGGGGTTGGAAGATCAGTGGAATCTGCCCTGAAAACAACCCTAGAAGCTTTTCCAAAATATAAAAATATGAAACCCCAACACCCACACAGTCCAAATAAAAAAAACAACAACCCAATAACAGTGAAATATGAAACACCCATACACCAAATACACGTAATAAAACAACGACACAAAAAAGAAGGAGAGGAAGCGAGGGACAAATATCTCTCTATGTCTGGCATCTGCTGTCCGGCGTGATTCTCCCTCCCTGCGATGCGAGCTCCAGAGAGAGAGAGAGAGAGAGAGAGAGAGAGAGAGAGAGAGAGAGAGAGAGAGAGAGTGAGTGAGAGTGAAAGGAGATTACGTTCAAGCTAAATGGAGCTTTTACATTTTCTTTTTTAAATCCTGCAGCTAGGCCTAATCTTAATCTTATCCGCCTCAATCCAATTTTTTATGCTGGCTACACATGGGATTATAGTGGTGCTGCAGTAGGCTTTGTATGCCTTTTGACAGCAAGAGCCAGAGGACCATCTGTGGAGATGTGTAGTATAGTGTGTGTTTGTGTTTATGTGTCTGTGCGTGTGTTTCTGTGTGTGGAGTAGAGCATGTGTGTGTGTGTGTGTGTGTGTGTGTGTGTGTTTGTTTGTGTGTGTGTGTGTTCAGAGACAAAAGGTCAACATGGGGGTTTGATGTTAACACTGGGAGTTCTTATGGGGCCATAAGCATGCCAAACACACACCAAATATGCATAATATCTTGTTATAGTGATCCACATCCCTATAAAAAGGACAGATATGCATAATGTGTTGTTATGGTGAGCATCATCCATATAAAGGGGACAGATATGCATAATGTGTTGTTATGGTGAGCATCATCCATATAAAGGGGACAGATATGCATAATGTGTTGTTAATGTGAGCCACATTCCTATAAAGGTGACAGTAAATCTAATGCATCCCCATGACATTTTCACTAACTTGATTTGTTGATAGAACAATATTACTGTTTTTTAAAAACATGATTTCATGCTGTTTGTTGACAAATTCTACAGTGACGAAAAATATATACAGTATATTACCAAAAATATAAAATAAAATACAAACCCCGCCCACCTGGCACTCAAGGCAGGCTAAAGCAAATGCTCAAATTATTCAAAATATTTCTGATTCTATTTGAACCCAGGTCTGGTATTAGCAGGCCTAAATTGTAATGAAACTGTAATACAATATGCAATCCCACTTTCAAGACACAATCATATTAGCTAAATTAAGACAGATTTTGTGTTTTTTGACAGCAGATTAAAAATAAAGTAGATTTTGTTTTAATTTAAGGTAAAATGCCTTTTTGAAATCTATTTTCATTTTCATATGAGTAATATGTCACCATAAATTACAACTACTATGTGACACAACTATAATCGTTTGTTGTTTTGGCAACAAGCAAGATGAGTATCAGAACAGATCATTGATCCTTTATAAAAGACAAAACAGTAAACACAGCACCCCTAATCCTTGTGTATGACCTTTAGGTGGCCTGTTCGCCAGGTCTGAGGTCATGCCCAAGGCAGACCCTAACCCTAACCACGGCAGAAGGCTCCTACCTCAGGGTTTAATACCTACTAAAGAGCTTTAGCACATAAAGTGTTAGGTGCGGCCGCAGATATATATATATATATATATATATATATATATATATATATCTTACTGAGAGAATAGAGATGCTCACAGACGACACGGATTTAGACTTTCAATGTTTTTTTAAACACATGACAAAGACAGTAGCTGTTTGTTCCATAACTGGGGCCCGTGCTGCGACAACACAGTGCAGTAATAGCCACTCACACAGACTGTAATGACAGTTAAATACAGGTGCATGGCATGGTTGACAAGGTTACATAATAATGAGCTGGCTAGCTTAGACCCCTGGGTTCAACCTGGTCTCAGAGCATTTCGTATTATTCTGTACATAAAATCCGAAATACAACATTTAGTATGATATGTTATGTTTCGTATGGTATGTATTAATTTGTGGATGTCCATCACCCATTGCGTATGATATGTTATGAAATACAATTCTTATTATATGTTACAAATTTACAAAACGTACAATATGTCACGAATTTGCCAAATGTATGATATGTTACGAATTCTATGTAGCTAGGTGGCTAATGTTAGCTAGCTGGCTAACTTTAGCTAGGCTAGGTTTTAGGGTTAGGGGTTAGGGTTAAGGTTAGGGTTAAGTTTAAGTTGAAGAGTTAGGTTAAAGGGTTAATGTTAGGGTTAGGGGAAGGGTTAACTAAAATGGTTAAGGTCAGGGTTAGGGGAAAGGTTAGCTAACATGCTAAGTAGTTTCAAAGTAGCTAAAAGTAGTAAGTAGTTGAAAAGTTGCTAATTAGCTAAAATGCTAAAGTTGTCCGTGATGAGATTTGAACTCACAACCTTTGATTTGCTAGACGTTCACGTTACACGTCCAACCAACCAACCAACCAACCCCCCACCCTACTTTATTTTTTGCATTAAGAAACCGTCTGTCTTATGGAACCATACCAAACGTAACATATCATACTAATTTGAGTGTCCCGGATTTACAATTACTATGTTACATCTAGTCTATGAGACCAGGCTACTGGGTTACCTGAGATTAGATACACCACACTGCACAGCGTAGAAAACACTTATTTATTGAAATGTTGCTGTTTTTGTGAGAAAAAACCCCCCATCTTTAATGAGACAAAGACAAATAATGTGGATATGTTTTTTCCCCCCAATGGGAACAACAGTTTCCTAGTCCTTGTTTATCTTCATCTTTGGTTCGTATCAGCAGTTACTGTTCGACTGCAAGAGCAACCAAATACACTCACAATGACATCAAATCTCATAACACAATAACATTATAAACACTACATTACAATAAAATCACACTGCGTTCCCATCTCTGCCTCCACCAACGAACCTGCCGCGTTTTTAAAACACAGCGTTGATGACAGCTAGCCATCAAGCTCCACTAAGCAGCTTTCCCTTTAAAAATGGAGGAGAGAGTTCAAAACGAGTTGTTCTCTCCCACTCAAAAGGGGCTAGCTAGCTAATGTGTGCCGTGTTGCTTCCGTTGTTTGTGTGTTTGTGTGTCCAACGCCCATCATGCAGTATGTTAAAGGTGTTTATATACAGTGATAAAAGTACTGTCAGATATCTCTCTGTAGTGAGTCAATATTTGACCAGTGCGGGATGAGAAGACGGGACCAGCTGGTAGTCGGGCAGGATGCCATTAAGCCTGCAGGTATCATAGCACCTTGCTTCCTCCCACTGTAAGACCTGCATTCCTCAGTCTCACAGCAAGGTGTGTGTGTGTGGGGAGGGGTTTGGGGGGGTCAAAGTGTGACACCGTATTAGGTGTGTGTGTGTGGGGAGGGGTTTGGTGGGGTTTGGGGGGTCAAAGTGTGACACCGTATTAGGTGTGTGTGTGGGAGGAGTTTGGATTCGTATGACACCGTATTCTGTATGTTGCGACACTCTATTCCCTATGACACCCTATTCCCTATGACACTCTATTCCCTATGACACTCTATTCCCTATGACACTCTCTTCCCATGACACCCTATTCCATATGACACTCTATTCCCTATGACACTCTATTCCCTATGACACTCTCTTCCCATGACACTCTATTCCCTATGACACTCTATTCCATATGACACTCTCTTCCCATGACACCCTATTCCATATGACACTCTATTCCCTATGGCACTCTATTCCCTATGACACTCTATTCCTTATGACACTCTATTCCCTATGACACTCTATTCCCTATGACACTCTATTCCCCATGACACCCTATTCCCTATGACACTCTATTCCCTATGACACTTTATTCCCTATGACACCCTATTCCCTATGACACCCTATTCCCTATGGCACTCTATTCCCTATGACACTCTATTCCCTATGACACTCTATTCCCCATGACACCCTATTCCCTATGACACTCTATTCCCCATGACACTCTATTCCCTATGACACTCTATTCCCTATGACACCCTATTCCATATGACACTCTATTCCCTATGACACTCTATTCCCTATGACACTTTATTCCCATGACACCCTATTCCCTATGACACCCTATTCCTTATGACACCCTATTCCCTATGACACCCTATTCCCTATGACACCCTATTCCCTATGACACTCTATTCCCTATGACACCCTATTCCCTATGACACCCTATTCCTTATGACACCCTATTCCTTATGACACCCTATTCCCTATGACACTCTATTCCATATGACACTTTATTCCCTATGACACCCTATTCCCTATGACACCCTATTCCCTATGACACCCTATTCCTTATGACACCCTATTCCCTATGACACTATATTCCCTATGATACTCTATTCCCTATGACACCCTATTCCCTATGACACCCTATTCCCTATGACACCCTATTCCCTATGACACCCTATTCCTTATGACACCCTATTCCCTATGACACTATATTCCCTATGATACTCTATTCCCTATGACACTCTATTCCCTATGACACTCTATTCCCCATGCCACTCTATTCCCCATGACACCCTATTCCCTATGACACTTTATTCCCTATGACACCCTATTCCCTATGACACTCTATTCCCTATGACACCCTATTCCCTATGACACCCTATTCCCTATGACACCCTATTCCCTATGACACCCTATTCCCTATGACACCCTATTCCCTATGATACCCTATTCCTTATGACACCCTATTCCTTATGACACCCTATTTCTTATGACACCCTATTCCCTATGACACTTTATTCCCTATGACACCCTATTCCCTATGATACCCTATTCCTTATGACACCCTATTCCTTATGACACCCTATTTCTTATGACACCCTATTCCCTATGACACCCTATTCCCTATGACACCCTATTCCCTATGATACCCTATTCCCTATGACACCCTATTCCCTATGATACCCTATTCCCTATGACACCCTATTCCCTATGATACCCTATTCCCTATGACACCCTATTCCCTATGACACCCTATTCCCTATGATACCCTATTCCTTATGACACCCTATTCCTTATGACACCCTATTTCTTATGACACCCTATTCCCTATGACACCCTATTCCTTATGACACCCTATTCCTTATGACACCCTATTCCCTATGACACCCTATTCCTTATGACACCCTATTCCCTATGACACCCTATTCCTTATGACACCCTATTCACTATATAGAATAGATGGAATACACTGCACCCTGGTCGAAAGTAGTGCAGTATATAAGGAATATGGTGCCATTTTGGATGCAGTCTATAACAGGAGTAGATGAGGTGCTTTCCTTCTAGCGGTAGTAGAGGCTAATTACAGTCCTTCCCGGTCTCTCCCCACCCCCCTTCCATTTAAAAAGGTCACCCGTTTTATGAGTTGGAAAAGAACAAAGCATTGCTAGGAAAAGGAAGTTTCAGTACAAAACTTTGTGTGCTTGCTCAGCTGGCTGAAAGTATTATTATTAAAGAAGATGTATACAGAGTCAGATAGTTAGGCCTACATCTTTGAGAAATCGTCCAGTAAAACCAATGAAAAGTAAATATTTGGTGACTATTGAAAACCAATGTTCCAATGTTGATTAATTAAACTTTAAATGTTTACAGTTTAAAAATTTTAGCCCAGTAGCGTAGCCACTGGACAGCTAATTTCCTGCAATTCTACACATCTTGCCATAGGGCAAAGAGGAAAATGTGCAGTTTTATAGTTAATTAATGCTAAAATATACAGTTGAAGTCGGAAGTTTACATACACTTAGGTTGGAGTCATTAAAACTTGTTTTTCAACCACTCCACAAATTTCTCGTTAACAAACTATAGTTTTGGCAAGTCGGTTAGGACATCTACTTTGTGCATGACACAAGTAATTTTTCCAACAATTTCACTTATAATTCACTGTATCACAATTCCAGTGGGTCAGAAGTTTACATACACTGAGTTGACTGTGCATTTAAACAGCTTGGACAATTCCAGAAAATGATGTCATGGCTTCAGAAGCTTCTGATAGGCTAATTGACATCATTTGAGTCAATTGGAGGTGTACCTGTGGATTTATTTCAAGGCCTACCTTCAAACTCAGTGCCTCTTTGCTTGACATCATGGGAAAATCAAAAGAAACCAGCCAAGACCTCAGAAAAATAATTGTAGACCTCCGCAAGTCTGGTTCATTCAGGAAGGAAAATTATGTGGATATATTGAAGCAACATCTCAAGACATCAGCCAGGAAGTTAAAGCTTGGTCGCAAATGGGTCTTCCAAATGGACAATGACCCCAAGCATACTTCCAAAGTAGTGGCAAAATGGCTTAAGGACAACAAAGTCAAGGTATTGGAGTGGCCATCACAAAGCCCTGACCTCAATCCTATAGAAAATGTGTGGGCAGAACTGAAAAAGCGTGTGCGAGCAAGGAGGCCTACAAACCTGATTCAGTTACACCAGCTCTGTCAGGAGGAATGGGCCATAATTCACCCAACTTATTGTGGGAAGCTTGTGGAAGGCTACCCGAAACGTTTGACCCAAGTTAAACAATTTAAAGGCAATTCTACCAAATACTAATTGAGTGTATGCAAACTTCTGACCCACTGGGAATGTGATGAAATAAATAAAAGCTGAAATAAATCATTCTCTCTACTATTATTCTGACATTTCACATTCGTAAAATAAAGTGGTGATCCTAACTGACCTAAGACAGGGAATTTTGACTAGGATTAAATGTCAGGAATTGTGAAAGACTGAGTTTAAATGTATTTGGCTAAAGGTGTATGTAAACTTCCGACTTCAACTGTAGGTGTGTTGAGTACGATAAAGGCACTGGATCATGAGATGTCTTGTTTGCTAGATAAACAAATGAAGTCGGCTGTGGCATGGTGCATGTAGCCATAGAAGCACAGTGACATATTCCTCAATGCAGTCATATTCCTGGCTTATAGTTAGTTATTTTTGGCCACCCCATCCCATGAGAGTGAGTGTCATTCCAGTGGACTGCTAGTAATGAATTCTATCTGATGAAAAGACAAACAATGTCCTGTTTGGAACACTGACGAGTAGAGACCATGAAGCAAAAATTGTGTTTGGATGTCTACTTTAAAAGATGAAAGAGACCAGTTTAACCGTCCTTGTCTTGAAATTAAAATGAACGAACTTGCCTTATCATCACCCCTGGCGTCACCATAACTAATCAAATCAAATCAAATCAAATTTTATTGGTCACATGCGCCCGAATACAACAGGTGCAGACATTACAGTGAAATGCTTACTTACAGCCCTTAACCAACAGTGCATTTATTTTTAACAAAAAAAGTAAAAATAAAACAACAACAAAAAAAGTATTGAGAAAAAAAGAGCAGAAGTAAAATAAAATAACAGTAGGGAGGCTATATATACAGGGGGGTACCGTTGCAGAGTCAATGTGCGGGGGCACCGGCTAGTTGAGGTAGTTGAGGTAATATGTACATGTGGGTAGAGTTAAAGTGACTATGCATAAATAATTAACAGAGTAGCAGCAGCGTAAAAAGGATGGGGTGGGGGGGGCAGTGCAAATAGTCCGGGTAGCCATGATTAGCTGTTCAGGAGTCTTATGGCTTGGGGGTAGAAGCTGTTGAGAAGTCTTTTGGACCTAGACTTGGCACTCCGGTACACTTGCCGTGCAGTAGCAGAGAGAACAGTCTATGACTAGGGTGGCTGGAGTCTTTGACAATTTTGAGGGCCTTCCTCTGACACCGCCTGGTATAGAGGTCCTGGATGGCAGGAAGCTTGGCCCCAGTGATGTACTGGGCCGTACGCACTACCCTCTGTAGTGCCTTGCGGTCGGAGGCCAAGCAGTTGCCATACCAGGCGGTGATGCAACCAGTCAGGATGCTCTCGATGGTGCAGCTGTAGAATTTTTTGAGGATCTGAGGACCCATGCCAAATCTTTTCAGTCTCCTGAGGGGGAATAGGCTTTGTCGTGCCCTCTTCACGACTGTCTTGGTGTGTTTGGACCATGATAGTTTGTTGGTGATGTGGACACCAAGGAACTTGAAGCTCTCAACCTGTTCCACTACAGCCCCGTCGATGAGAATGCTCAGTCCTCTTTTTTTTCCTGTAGTCCACAATCATCTCCTTTGCAGGTCACCATTACTACCCATGCAGGTCACCAGAACTACCTATGGAGGTCACCATAACTACCAATGCAGGTCACCATAACTACCTACGCAGGTCACCATAACTACCCATGCAGGTCACCATAACTACCCATAAAGGTCACCATAACAACCCATGCAGGTCACCATAACTACTCATGCAGGTCACAATAACTACTCATGCAGGTCACCGTAACTACACATACAGGTCTTAGGTATTCCTATTGGTTGGTTGAATTTATATATCAATAAGATGTTATGCAATTGGTAATGTTTGCAGATAGGGGGAGATCATTAACGTAAATTCTTCCCAGTCTAATATTGACATGCAAGTGGTAGGTCATGTTCAGAAATACTGTATTGTATTGTCATATATACAATGTGTATGAGTTCACTATGTACATGTCCTGATGTATATACAATGTGTATGAGTTCACTATGTACATGTCCTGATGTATGTACAATGTGTATGAGTTCACTATGTACATGTCCTGATGTATGTACAATGTGTATGAGTTCACTATGTACATGTCCTGATGTATGTACAGTGCATTCGGAAAGTATTCAGACCCCTTCCCTTTTTCCACATTTTGTTACGTTACAGCCTAATTCTAAAATGGATTAAATTACACACAATACCCCATAATGACAAAGTGAAAACAGGTTTTTAGATTTTTTTCTCTCAAATGTATTACAAATTAAAAACAGAAGTACCTTCTTTACATAAGTATTCAGACCTTTTGCTATGAGACTCGAAATTGAGCTCAGGTGCATCCTGTTTCCATTGTTCATCCGTGAGATGTTTCTACAACTTGATTGGAGTCCACCTGAGGTAAATTAAATTGATTGGACATGATTTGGAAAGGCACACACCTGTCTATATAAGATCCCACAGTTGACAGTGCATGTCAGAGCAAAAACCAAGCCATGGGGTTGAAGGAATTGTCTGTAGAGCTCCAAGACAGGATTGTGTAGAGGCACAGATCTGGGGAAGGGTACCAAAAAATTTCTGCTGCATTGAAGGTCCCCAAGAACACAGTGGCCTCCATCATTCTTAAATGGAAGAAGTTTGGAACCACCAAGATGCTTCCTAGAGCTGGCCAAACTGAGCAATCGGGGGAGAAGGGCCTTGGTCAGGGAGGTGACCAAGAACCCAATGGTCACTCTGACAGATCTCCAGAGTTCCTCTGTGGAGATGGGAGAACCTTCCAGAAGGACATCTGGGTTTGGCGGATGCCAGGAGAATGCTACCTGCCCAAGTGCATAGTGCCAACTGTAAAGTTTGGTGGAGGATGAATAATGGTCTGGGGCTGTTTGTCATGGTTCGGACTAGGCCCCTTAGTTCCAGTGAAGGGAAATCTTAATGCTATAGCATAAAATGACATTCTAGACGATTCTGTGCTTCCAACTTTGTGGTATCAGTTTAGGGAAGGCCTTTTCCTGTTTCATCAAGACAAGTGAGGTCCGTACAGAAATGGTTTGTCGAGATCGGAGTGGAAGAACTTGACTGGCCTGCACAAAGCCCTGACCTCAACCCCATCACACACCTTCGGGATGAATTGGAACGCAGACTACGAGCCAGGCCTAATCGCCCAACATCAGTGACCTACCTCACTAAATGCTCTTGTGGCTGAATAGAAGCAAGTCCCTCCAGCAATGTTCCAACCTCTAATGGAAAGCCTTCCCAGAAGAGTGGAGGCTGTTATAGCAGCAAAGGGGGGGACCAACTCCATATTAATGCCCATGATTTTGGAATGAAATGTTCGACAAGCAGGTGTCCACATACCTTTGGTCATGTAGTGTATGTGTACGCTACCTGGTAGATATTGGGGGCATCCTGGGATATACTTTTGTATGTTATTGCTGTAAGAGTGAGATGTAATGGTAACATTAGCCCAGTTATTTCCATGCTAACAGATTAATCACAAATCTACGGCCATCAACATACTGTTGTCCTGCACATCTAATGTACTTCCTTGTATCTATCGACAGGTACTTACATCTATTGTATTTTGTACTATTTTTGTCATTGTTATGTTTAGTTACAAAATTACCCAGTCTGATATTGACATGCAAGCGACGAATCACGAATCTGCAGCCATCAACATACTGTTGTCCTGCACATCTAATTTACTTCCTTGCGTCTATCGTCAGAATAAAAACCAATCAACTGGGATCACTGGCTGGACAGTCCTTTCTTTAAAAACTAAACGCAAGAGAGTTACGAAGTACGATTACATCTGTTACACACAGGGCTAGTCTACATGATGAGATTACTATGGATAAGAGCGAGAATATTTGTATTCGTCAAACGGCAGTAAAGCATCGATCATCAAGTCACCAGAATAAGACCCTCAATATTTTTTGGAAAGGAACATCAAGCTAATCAGCGTGCACTTCCACCACCCTGTGAAGTTCATCATAACTTATTTAATCTGTAGCCTAATAAACTGCATAGTTTCCTGTGTCGTAGTGGGAGGACCACACAACAGAACTGCGTGACTCCAAGTTTACTTCGATGTGATGTTTATTATTTCAATATTTGCGCATAAAGGCGTTTCCACCGCCATTTCTATCATAATTAATTTTACAGACACAAAAAGGTTCCACCATGTCGAACGAACAAATGATCCCCGCTCGCGGATCCGCCATCTTCGGTGGCGACTCTGGTACGGGGCTCGTCGCCGGAAGCTCCGGACCTTGGATCGTCCCTGGAGGAACCGGACCGTGGATTGTCGCCGGACACTCCGGACCGTGGATTGTCACCGGAAGCTCTGGACCGTGGATCGTTGCCGGAGGAACCGGACCGTCGATCGTCGCCGGAGGAACCGGACCGTGGGTCGTCGTCGGAGACTCTGGACTGCCGACCGTCGCCGGAGACTCTGGACTGCCGACCGTCGCCGGAGACTCTGGACTGCCGACCATCGCTGGAAAATCTGGACTGCCGACCGTCGCTGGAAAATCTGGACTGCCGACCATCGCTGGAGACTCTTGACTGCAGACCGTCGCTGAAGACTCTGGACTGCAGACCGTCGCAGGAGGCTCTGGACTGCAGACCGTCGCAGGAGGCTCCGGGCCATGGACCGTCACTGGAGGCTTCGGGCCATGGATCATCACTGGAGGCTTCGGGCCATGGATCATCACTGGAGGCTTCGTGCCATAGATCATCACTGGAGTCCAGCAAGTGCGGGGCGCTGGCACAGGACGCACTGGGCTGTGAAGGCGCACTGGCGACACAGTGCGTAGAGCCGGCACAGGATATACTGGGCCGTGGAGGCGCACTGGAGGTCTGGAGCGTAGAGCTGGCACAACCCGTCCTGGCTGGATGCTCACTTTAGCCCGGCAAGTGCGGGGCGTGGGCACCAAGCGCACCGGGCTGTGAATGCGCACTGGAGACACAGTGCGTATCACCGCATAACAGGGTGCCTGAACGGTCACACGCTCCTTAAAGCGGGGAGTTGGCTCTGGTCTGAAACCTGGCTCCGCCAACCACCCCGTGTGCCCCTCCCAAAAAAATCTTTGGGGCTACCCCTCGGGCTTCCGTCGTTGTCGTGACCTTCGGAGTCGCTGTTGATCCTCCCTCGCTGCCTCTGTCTGCTCCCATGGAAGGCGATCCATACCTGCCCGGATCTCTTCCCACGTCCAGGATCCCTTTCCGTCCAAGATCTCCTTCCATGTCCACGGTGTCTGCTCCTCCTGGTCACGCTGCTTGGTCCATTGGCGGTGGGATCTTCTGTCACACTCATTGATAGACGGTTCGGACCAAGGTGCAGCGTGGTAGGCGAACATATAAATGTATTAAATGAACACCGACAAAACAACAAAATACAAACGAACGTAAAGTTCTGCAGGCTACACAGCACCTATACAAAAACAAGATCCCACAAACTAAGGTGGGAAAAAGGCTGCCTAAGTATGATCCCCAATCAGAGACAACGATAGACAGCTGCCTCTGATTGGGAACCATACCCGGCCAACAAAGAAATAGAAAACCTAGAATGCCCACCCAAATCACACCCTGACCTAACCAAATAGACAATCAAAAGGGATCTCTAAGGTCAGGGCGAGACAATAACTTTATATTTAACTGTGCAACTACCTTAAAATTGCTGGACCCCAGGAAGAGTAATGGGGATCCTTAATAAGTACAAATACAAATACAGTGGTCCAATTATTTATTGTGGCAAAAAGTACAATTAGGATGAAAGGAGCTGAAATACGCTTTGAATTGTAAAGTAGTAGCCTACACCTGAAGCTTCGTTATGATTTCGTACAGTTATATCGCGCTGAATATGAAAGCGTACATCAACACTTGAAAATACTATAGGCCTATGTAACGTATCTACATGGATAGCTATCTTACTTCAATGTTGTTCGGAAAGTATTCACACCCCTTGACTTTTTCCACATTTTGTTGTGTTACAACCTGAATTTAAAATGGATTAAATTCAGATGTGTTTGTCACTGGCCTACACACACAATACCCCGTAATGTTAAAGTGGATATATGTTTATTACATTTTTTACAAATTAATAAAAAAATGAAAAGCTGAAATGTCTTGAGTCAAGTATTCAAGAGCAAAAATGTGCCTAACAAGTCACATAATAAGTTGCATGAACTCACTCTGTGTGCAATAATAGTTTTTAACATGATTTTCAAATGACTACCTCATCTCTGTACCACAGGAGATTGGTGGAACGGGCTCGTGGTAATGACTGGAGCAGAATGGTTGGAATGGAAACACATACATCAAACACATGGTTTCCAGGTGTATCACATACATCGTTTTTTACATTTTAAGTAATTTAGCAGACGCTCTTATCCAGAGCGACTTACAGTTAGTGAGTGCATTTTTTTTTTTTTGAATGTATTATTATTTTTGTTCCATTCTGGCCCCCCGTGGGAATCAAACCCACAACCCTGGCGTTGCAAACGCCATGCTCTACCAACTGAGCTACATCCCTGCCGGCCATTCCCTCCCCTACCCTGGACGACGCTGGGCCAATTGTGCGCCGCCCCATGGGTCTCCCGGTCGCGGCCGGCTACGACAGAGCCTGGATTCGAACCAGGATCTTTAGTGGCCTTAGACCACTGCACCACTCAGGACATCAAACACATGGTTTCCAGGTGTATCACATACATCAAACACATTGGTTTCCAGGTGTTTGAGGCCATTCCATTTGCTCCGTTCCGGCCATTATTATGAGCCATTCTCCTCCCAGCAAATACAATTATCTGTATGTTTCCTCAGTCGAACAGTCAATTTCAAACACAGATTCAACCACAAAGACCAGGGAGGGTTTCCAATGCGTCGCAAAGAAGGGCACCTATTGGTAGATGGGTAAAAAAATAAAAACAGACATTGGGTATCCCTTTGTGCATGGTGAAGTTATTACAGTGGCTTGTGAAAGTATTCACCCCCCTTGGCATTTGTCCTATTTTGTTGCCTTACAACCTGGAATTAAAATGGATTTTGGGGGGGTTAGTATCATTTGATTTACACAACATGCCTACCACATGCGCAATCTTTTTTTTATTGTGAAACAAACACGAAATAAGACAAAAAAACTGAAAACTTGAGCATGCATAACTATTCACCACCTTTTGCAGCAATTACAGCTGCAAGTCTCTTGGGGTATGTCTCTATAAGCTTGGCACGTCTAGCCACTGGGATTTTTGCCCATTCTTCAAGGCAAAACTGCTCCAGCTCCTTCAAGTTGGATGGTTTCCGCTGGTGTACAGCAATCTTTAAGTCATACTACAGATTCTCAATTGGATTGAGGTCTGGGCTTTGACAAGGCCATTCCAAGACATTTAAATGTTTCCCCTTAAACCACTCAAGTGTTGCTTTAGCAGTATGCTTAGGGTCATTGTCCTCCGTCCCAGTCTCAAATCTCTGGAATACTGAAACAGGTTTCCCTCAAGATTTTCCCTGTATTTAGCGCCATCCATCATTCCTTCAATTCTGACCAGTTTCCCAGTCCCTGCCGATGAAAAAAATCCCCACAGCATGATGGTGTTCTCGGGGTGATGAGAGGTGTTGGGTTTGCGCCGGATATAGAGTTTTGCTTGATGGCCAAAAAGCTCAATTTTAGTCTCATCTGACTAGACTACCTTCTTCCATATGTTTGGGGAGTCTCACACATGCCTTTTGGCCAACACCAAATGTGCTTGCTTATTTTTTTCTTTAAGCAATGGCTTTTTTCTGGCCACTCTTCTATAAAGCCCAGCTCTGTGGAGTGTATGACTTAAAGTGGTCCTATGGACAGATACTCCAATCTCCGCTGTGGAGCTTTGCAGCTCCTTCAGGGTTATCTTAGGTCTCTTTGTTGCCTCTCTGATTAATGCCCTCCTTGCCTGGTCCGTGAGTTTTGGTGGGCGGCCCTCTCTTGGCATGTTTGTTGTGGTGCCATATTCTTTCAATTTTTTAACAATGGATTCATTGGTGCTCCGTGGGATGTTCAAAGTTTCAGATATTTTTCTATAACCCAACCCTGATCTGTACTTTTCCACACCTTTGTCCCTGACCTGTTTGGAGAGCTCCTTGGTCTTCATGGTGCCGCTTGCTTGGTGGTGCCCCTTGCTTAGTTGTGTTGCTGACTCTGGGGTCTTTCAGAACAGGTGTATATATAATGAGATCATGTGACACTTAGATTGCACACAGGTGGACTTTATTTAACTAATTATGTGACTTCTGAAGGTAATTAGTTGCACCAGATCTTATTTAGGGGCTTCATATTTATTTGTTAGATTTTTTTTCATTTCACTTCACCAATTTTGACTATTTTGTGTATGTCCATTACATGAAATTCAAATAAAAATCGATTTAAATTACAGGTTGTAATGGAACACAACAGGAAAAATGCCAAGGGGGATGAATACTTCTGCAAGGCACTGTAATTACACTTTGGATGATGTATCTATACACCCAGTCACTACAAAGATCCTAACTCAGTTGCCGGAGAGCAAGGAAACCGCTCAGTTATTTCACCATGAGGCCAATTGTGACTTTTAAACAGTTACAGAGTTTAATGGCTGTAATAGGAGAAAACTGAGGATGGAAAAACAACATTGTAGTTACTCAACAATACTGAATGACAGAGTGAACAGAAGGAAGCCTGTACAGAATACAAATATTCCCCCCAAAATTGGCAAAGCAATTAACATTTTGTCCTGAATACAAAGTGTTATTTTTGGGACAAATCCAATGCAACACATTACTGAGTACCACTCTCCACATTTTCAAATATAGTGGTGGCTGCATCATGTTATGGGTATGCTTGTAATCGTTAAGGACTGGGGAGTTTTGCAATAAAAATAAATCAATGGAATGGCGCTAAGCACAAGCAAAATCCTGGGGGAAAACCTGATTTAGTTCTGCTTTCCACCAGACACTGGGAGATGAATTCACCTTTCAGCCACAGGAGGTTGGTGGTACCTTAATTGGGGAGGACGGGCTCGTGGTAATGGCTGGAGTTGAATTAGTGGAATGGTATCAAATACTGTACATCAAACACATGGTTTCTATGATTGCCATGTGTTTGATGCCATTCCATTCGCTCCATTTCAGCCATTATTATGAGCCGTCCTCCACTCAGCAGCCTCCACTGCTTTCAGCAGGGCAATAACCTAAAACACAAGGTCAAATCTGCACTGGAGTTGCTTACCAAGGAGACAGTGAATGTTTCTGAGTTGCTGAGTTACAGTTTTGACTTAAATCTACTTGAAAATCCTGAAAATGGTTGTCTAGCAATGATCAACAACCAATTTGACAGAGCTTGAAGAAATTTGAAAAGAATAACGGGCAAATGTTGCACAATCCAGGTGTGGAAAGCTCTTAGAGACTTACCCAGAAAGACTCACAGCTGTAATCACTGCCAAAGGTACTTCTACAAAGCATTGACTAAGGGGTGTGAATGCTTATGTAAATTAGATATTTCTGTATTTCATTTTCAATACATTTTCAAACATTTCTAAAACCATGTTTTCACTTTGTCACTATGGGGTATTCTGTGCAGATGGGTGAGATTTTTAAAAATATTTAATCCATTTTGAAGTCAGGCTGTAACACAACAAAATGTGGAATAAGTCAAAGGGTGTGACGTCTTTCTGATGGCACTGTAGCTTTGATTTTAAGCCTCAAAATACAACAACTTGCCTAACTAAGAGCTAAATGTTTGTTTTTGTTATAACTTTTAATTCTATTTTCGAGGCTCCACGTGTTGTCAAGAAAAATGTTTATGTTATTTCCAACAACCAATGAGCAACTCCGCTGTAAATCCAGCTGCATATTGAACGTGGAGATTGCCAAATTCCAGTCTCTTTGGCAATGACAAGGACTGGAATGTTAGCTAAAGAGGCTGGTAATCAGACTAGAATGTTCTCCTCTGCTTCTGTGAGTATCCATAGCAACGGCTCTGTTTGGGCCTGCTCAATGATGAGACCTATTAGCTGATGTTAGCAAGCTACTTTTTGTCACTCTAAACTGAGACAAACAGCTGTAACTTGTGATTTGTATGAGATAATTACGTTCTGTAGCAGAGAAGTAGATCAATATGTCATACTCTCTTAAGTCTTTGTCTAAAGTCATGCAAAAGTTATAAAAATGTCAGTTGTTCTGAAAAAAGTTTGAAGAAAATGTGTTAATGTTTCGACGACACATTTGAATATTAGAAAAGTAGACGAAGATGTCATACCCGCTAGCTTTATGTCTAACTTGTTGGGAAAGTGGTCAAAGTAGCTGATTTGTGTCAAAAGTTGCATTGTTTTCAATTACATGTTGGAAGTGATGATGTCACAATGCGACCTTTAGAAAGTGGATGAAGGACAAATGAAAGGACTAAAAAGTTAAATATATCAAAACATTGTCTACAAGCACACTGGTCCTGACAGCTTTGCACGTTTTAGAATTTGAATGACGTTTCTAGTTTAAACGGTGTAAGAGGACTAGTAATAATAATAATAATAATAATAATAAGAAGAAGAAGAAGAAGAAGAAGAAGAAGAAGAAGAAGAAGAAGAAGAAGAAGAAGAAGAAGAAGAAGAAGAAGAAGAAGAAGAAGAAGAATGTCGAAGATTTAAAGTGGGGACTCCTTTTCAAAATGTATTTTATTTTATTTAACCTTAATTTAACTAGGCAAGTCAGTTGAGAACAAATTCTTATTTACAATGATGGCCTACCCCGGACGACGCTGGGCCAATTGTGCGCCGCCCTATGGGACTCCCAATCACAGACGGATTGTGATACAGCCTGGATGGAATCGAACCAGGGTCTGTAGTGACGCCTCAAGCACTGAGATGCAGTGCCTTAAATCGCAAGCCCCGTTAATAATAATAAGTCATTGAAGTATGACGAATAACAGTGGTGTGTTACTTCGCAAGCACACTAAATATATAGGCTATTAACAGTGGCTCGAAGGCATCTCACTTCTCAGCCCTACAATAGAGTAGATTATCTCATGTCCAGTGATTTATCAGTTTCTATACAATTTTCCTAGAAATATGGAAGAGGTACAATATGCCAATGTGAATGGTATGGTGCAACACGCACTCATGCACACACGTGCATCAACCCGAAAGATGGGAGATGCCTCACGCCAATGCTCCAACGCTCAATAACAGTGTGAGGAAATTGAAAGGAAACTCTCCTGTTACTGTGTGTGGTTGGTATTCACAGGGTAGGTAGTGGATGATGGTGACAAATAAAGTGACTTTTTTTTCTGCCTGACAACACTAACCAGCTCATATCCCCAAGTGACAAAAAATAAATAAATCTTGCAGCCCGAGAGTGGGGCGTCCATACTGCACACATGCATGCACCAATACACACACACACACACACACACACACACACACACACACACACACACACACACACACACACACACACACACACGTAGCTTTCCAACCGTGTCATCTTGGGCACGGTGGGGTCATTTTATTATAAAATGTAAAATCCAGTCCGTTTTATTTAATCAGCTGAAAAGGCAAAGCGTTTCCACATCATTAATCAAGTGCTCTCTCTCCCAGGGGTTTCTGTCTGTTCCATGCACTGCGTACGCACACGCGCACACACACACACAGACAAGCACACACACACACGCACACACACACACACACACACACACACACACACACACACGCACACTGCTCCACACACACCACACACCGCTGTAACAGTCATTAGGAAGAAAAAATGTCAGGAGAAAGGAATGGTCTGAGTCTCACATAGAGAGCCAATGATTTCCCAGACAGAGACAACCATTCTATGGTGTTAATGAGGGGAAACAGAACACAACATGTAAACAACCTCTACTAAACCTGAACACAACATGTAAACAACCTGTACTAAACCTGAACACAACATGTAAACAACCTGTACTAAACCTGAACACAACATGTAAACAACCTGTACTAAACCTGAACACAACATGTAAACAACCTGTACTAAACCTGAACACAACATGTAAACAACCTGTACTAAACCTAAACACAACATGTAAACAACCTGTACTAAACCTGAACACAACATGTAACCAACCTGTACTAAACCTGAACACAACATGTAAACAACCTCTACTAACCCTGAACACAACATGTAACCAACCTGTACTAAACCTGAACACAACATGTAAACAACCTGTACTAAACCTGACCACAACATGTAAACAACCTGTACTAAACCTGAACACAACATGTAAACAACCTGTACTAAACCTGAACACAACATGTAAACAACCTGTACTAAACCTGAACACAACATGTAACCAACCTGTACTAAACCTGAACACAACATGTAAACAACCTGTACTAAACCTGAACACAACATGTAAACAACCTGTACTAAACCTGAACACAACATGTAACCAACCTGTACTAAACCTGAACACAACATGTAAACAACCTCTACTAACCCTGATGAACACAACATGTAAACAACCTCTACTAACCCTGATGAACACAACATGTAACCAACCTGTACTAAACCTTGCAGTAATGGCCAAGGTGTGTGTAATATTGATGTTGTTGACGTGTGTACTGTTCTTCCTGGCATAATGGATGTTTTCAGGACACTGTGTACTGTGTTTCCCCTGTACACAAAGGTTTTGGTAGGTTTCACTGTTTGGATAATAAATACATTCGTTTCTGTTATTCGTGTCCACTGTGATACTAATAACGCTTTTACAAGTGTGAAGTAATACAGATCTTTGCTCTTTTGATGTAATTTAAGATTTGACAAATATTGACTTGATTGATTTGTGATTGGGTTGTTTAATGATTACAGCTACTCTGTGCTACGGTATCTGCATATAATCAGTACACATGACGTTTTGTCTAGTTTTCTGTGAGTGATACATTACATTTTACAATTTAGTCATTTAGCAGACGCTCTTATCCAGAGCGACTTACAGGAGCAATTAGGGTTAAGTGCCTTGCTCAAGGGCACATCGACAGATTTTTCACCTAGTCGGCTCGGGGGAATAGAACCAGAGACCTTTCGGTTACCGGCACAACACTCTTAACCACTAAAGCTACCTGCCTACTATTGCACTATTATAACAGTGTTATTACAATACAACAATAACTTAAGCCAAAGTAACATCACAACGTAATGGCACTGAATGTACATGCATCACACAGTACAGTATTATATGGAAAATCACAGCACTTCACTGTAGCCTACCATCTCAATCTTGTTGGATTGTAAAGTGCAGTGTAATTATATAGAATGCCCAGGGCCAGCTCTAGACTAATAACAGGGGTTGTTCATAGAAGGATCCTACACCAAGACAGGGCCTGTATCCCAAATGGCACCCCTATTCACTATATAGTGCACTACTTTTGACCAGCGACCACATAACTCCCGATCAAAAGTAGTTCACCATATAGGGAATATGGGGTGCCATTTGGGACGATACCCAGGGGCTATTCTGCTCACAGCAGTTCCTCACCACTGGAGCTGCTCTGATCACAGCTATTATATAGGAAAAGATGGGAGAGAGAGAGAGACGGAGGAGAGAGAGAGAGAGAGGTGGCTGTGCTGAGCTGTGGCAGGGTAGCGTCATGTATGATAGCTGTTCTCTACTGTCAAATCACTGTGGCAATTTTAACACCAACATTATGTTTTATTGTAGCTCCAATCCAGGAGATACCTTGGGAACGAATCTAAATGTTTTTCGGTTCCTTAGTAAAATGACATCCAATTTACCTTATGTAATTTATATGCTTGATCCACTTGTCAATCAATGTAGCCATGAACAAGTTTGATTCAATTCGCATTTATGAATGCATATACAAGTAAGGCATTCTTAATGCATCACTGTCAGATGGTTAATAGAACATTTGAACTCTACAATGTGAATACCCTACGTGGTTGTCAGACCGTATGTCTCATCTGGACACTGGGTTGAGTTCAGGAGGACACAACATTATGACCATTGTAGATATGTGCTGATATCTGAACGGATTATATTCCTGCTGTAGCAAACTGGCTCAAATTAAGATCCTACATCTATGCCACTACACTCCACTGACCACAGTCCAGGTACTAGTTATATTGTCTTTCCTCCACTTTGTATCAGAACGTTCTGTTCCAGGTCTAGATAGGTTGTGGTACATCCACATGGGTAGTGAGGCTAGTGGTATTAGCTGACAGGTAGTGAGGCTAGTGGTGTTAGCTGACAGGTAGTGAGGCTAGTGGTATTAGCTGACAGGTAGTGAGGCTATGCGCTGACAGGTAGTGAGGCTAGTGGTATTAGCTGACAGGTAGTGAGGCTAGTGGTATTAGCTGACAGGTAGTGAGGCTAGTGGTGTTAGCTGACAGGTAGTGAGGCTAGTGGTGTTAGCTGACAGGTAGTGAGGCTAGTGGTATTAGCTGACAGGTAGTGAGGCTAGTGGTATTAGCTGACAGGTAGTGAGGCTAGTGGTATTAGCTGACAGGTAGTGAGGCTAGTGGTGTTAGCTGACAGGTAGTGAGGCTAGTGGTGCGAAGGTAGTGAGGCTAGTGGTGTTAGCTGACAGGTAGTGAGGCTAGTGGTATTGGGCTGACATAGTGAGGCTAGTGGTAGCTGACAGGTAGTGAGGCTAGTGGTATTAGCTGACAGGTAGTGAGGCTAGTGGTATTAGCTGACAGGTAGTGAGGCTAGTGGTGTTAGCTGACAGGTAGTGAGGCTAGTGGTATTAGCTGACAGGTAGTGAGGCTAGTGGTATTAGCTGACAGGTAGTGAGGCTAGTGGTGTTAGCTGACAGGTAGTGAGGCTAGTGATGTTAGCTGAAGGTAGTGAGGCTAGTGCTGTTAGCTGACAGGTAGTGAGGCTAGTGGTATTAGCTGACAGGTACATTTACATTTTAGTCATTTAGCAGACGCTCTTATCCAGAGCGACTTACAGTTAGTGAATACATACTTTTTTAAAGTTTTCATACCCCCCTTGGGAATCAAACCCACAACCCTGGCGTTGCAAACACCATGCTCTACCAACTGAGCTACATCCCTGCCGGCCATTCCCTCCCCTACCCTGGACGACGCTGGGCCATCCCCTCCCCTACCCTGGACGACGCTGGGCCATTCCCTCCCCTACCCTGGACGACGCTGGGCCATTCCCTCCCCTACCCTGGACGACGCTGGGCCATTCCCTCCCCTACCCTGGACGACGCTGGGCCATTCCCTCCCCTACCCTGGACGACGCTGGGCCAATGGTGCGCCGCCCCACGGGTCTCCCGGTCACAACTAGCACTGCGATGCCTTAGACCACTGCGCCACTCGGGAGGCCAGTAGTGCTAGCTGACAAAAATAGGAATGCACTCATCCCTGGCGGGGGGTAGGGCTGCTGGGCTCTAGTCTGTCCCGATTCAGCTATACATCAGTCAGTGGAAGCTCCTCAGAGGAGGAAGGGGAGGACCATCCTCCTCAGTGAATCTCATAAAAATTAAAATAGTGAAACATCATTTTTTGATAAAACTATACTAAATATATTCACGTCTCCAAATAATTGATTAAAACATACTTTTGCAATGAAGGTCCACAGTAGCCTCAACAGCACCATGGATGGTAGCACTAGCTTCCGTACATAGACTTCAATAGAAAATCTAGAAGGCTCATGGTTCTCACCCCCTTCTAGATAGACTTACACAGTAATTATGACAGCTTCCGGAAGATGTCCTCCAACCTATCAGAGCTCTTGCAGCATGAACTGACATGTTGTCCACTCAATCAAAGGATCAGAGAATTAATCTAGTACTGAAAGCATCAGCTACAGCTAACTAGCACTGAAGTGCATCAAATGTGGTGAGTAGTTGACTCAAAAAAAGAGAAAGACAATAGTTGAACAGTTTTGAACAAATCCATTTCTTCAAAAATGGAGAAGCAAGAGAGAGAGAGAGAGCTAGCCATATTTCGTAGTATTTTAGCTAGCTATTTTAGCCTACTCAAACACCTGGTTAAAACACAGAGAGATGCTATGTTAGCTAGCTGGCTATGGCTATCCAACACCGGAACTCTTCCCAGTCAAGGTAAGCTTTTGGTTTTATAAATGTATCGCCATCGGTGGCCGCTGGTGTAACTGCTAAACTGCTTGCTGCATGATTATAGTGGGTATACTAATGCGTTAGTTCTAGTAGCTATGTTGACTGTGACGTTAGATAATATGGTGACAATGATGTAGGCCGTGTGTAGCAGTTAGCGGTTATGATATCAAGGTTTGGCTTGGAAAGGTTTTTTCGCCTGGTCACAGACAGCTGATGTGTTGTGCACTGAAGTCCACAAGCGAAGGGACAAGGTGAAAGAGAATAAGAGCTCGTAGATGCGAGAAGGAATTACAACGAGCAAAGGGATCATGCTGTTTGTATGTGGCTGCTATGAAAGTGAATTGTGTTTGCGTGTGATCAGGGGTGTATTCATTCCAATGATTCTGTTGAAAAAAGTTTTTTTAAATAGAAGCAAACAGAACGAAACGGGGATAAACATACCTGACTTTGTTGGACTAATGATTGCTCCCTAGATCAGCTAGATGCAGGCAAGAGTGGGCAAGGCGGTATTGAACGTGTCACTTTCTGTCAGATTGATTACAAAAAAATGATCTCGAACTGTGCACCTACGTTGTAAACTTTCATTCATATGCTAGGTTTTAGCAAGCTCATGATGGTTACGGGGAAAATTTGAGTATCATGTAATAGCCTAAACCTATCGATGTTACATTGAACTGGGTGAATGGAATATGAAAGACAGTCATCCAACATGCTGTAATAGAAAATAAGACCCCCTTTTTATCGTCCTCCCTCATCTTTAAGCACCGGCCACCACTGACATCAGTGTACCTTTAGGTTCAGGGTGGGGCTAGCGGCACCGACCACCACTGACATCAGTGTACCTTTAGGTTCGGAGTGGGGCTAGCGACTCCGACCACCACTGACATCAGTGTACCTTTAGGTTCGGAGTGGGGCTAGCGACTCCGACCACCACTGACATCAGTGTACCTTTAGGTTCGGAGTGGGGCTAGCGGCAGCAGCGTTAGCTGACAGAAATCAGAATGCACTCGTCCTTGGTCACTGAAGAGAACAAGGAGTCTAATAAATAGGGAGGTAGTGCAGAGAGCCATTATCTTCCCCCGCGCCAGTTAGCCAGCCAGCCATTCAGTCAACCAGTCAATCAGTCCGTCTGCCAGCCAGCCAGTCAGTCAGTCAGGAGGCAGTCAGAGGAGAGGGGAGCGGTGCAGTGACCTGGCATTCTAACAAATGGAGGGGAAAACTCCCTCTCTCCCTCCCTCCTTCCTTCCTTCCTTCCTTCCTTCCTTCCTTCCACAACGGTGAGATGTAAATTCCATGTCAGCTCCGCTCCCCGCTCCCCGCATGGTGGACCTCCAGGATGTGGCAGTGCTCTGACCCGTACCAAGCTCCATCCCACCCAGATCACAAATGACAGGAAGGGGGAGGGAGGGGAAGAGAGGGGGGGGGGGGACGAGGGCCTGTCGTGAAAAAGGGAAGGGTGTGTAAAATAAATTATGATTACTGAGAATAAATAAGATGTCGCGTGGAGCAAAATATTACTGTCAAATTGACTTCTGCTGAGCCGTCAGAGTGACAGGTGTTACGAGATGTCTCCCTCGTGGATATTTCCCACGTCCCCATAAGGACAAAGGCTATTTTAAGTTTAGGGGTTAGAGTTAGGGTTAGGGTTAGGGTTAGGGTTAGGGTTAGGGTTAGGGTTAGGGTTAGGGTTAGGGTTAGTGTTAAGGTTAAGGTTATAGTAAAGGTTAGAGTTAGGGTTAGGGGTTAGGGAAAATAGGATTTTGAATGGATATTAATTGTAGGTCCCCATGAGTATGGAAGAACATAACATCTATGTTTTCATGTGTGTGTGTGTGTGTGTGTGTGTGTGTGGGGGGGGGGGGTTCTGTAAATTCTCCAGGGTTCTGTTTCTGCATATCTTTTTGTAGCTAAATGGCAAAACATTTCTTAAATCCCTCTTATGTTTTCAGCTTAGAAATCTATTTCATAAGATAGTTTCACACACTGTACTCACAGAATAGAACAGTGTTGGCTAAATATGTCTTCTCACTTCATAAGCCCACTAGACCCCATCCCCTCCTCCCTTCTCCAGACCATCTCTGGAGACCTTCTCCCATTCCTCACTGTGCTCTGCACACTCTTGGATTGCATCTTACCAGGCAGGTCGCTCCTACCAGGTGACATGGAGAGGATCTGTGTCTGCGCCACGTACTCTCACTACTGGTGTCCCCCAGGGGCTCGGTTCTAGGCCCTCTCCTATTTTCTCTTGTTTACAGGGCCCTACTTCATAAACTTCTGTCTTATCTAACTTTGCTGTTGAAGTATAGACACCTGAGTTGCCTAACCCGTTCACAGGATTGGTTAACTCTTGAGGTTCCTAGGGTCTCCACCAAGCTGGGTAAATCTGCTTTTTGTCTTTTACACTAGAACAGCCCACTAGAGAACGTTGCCGGGCGTCCCTTTCAGCCTATCAGTACCCACTAGAGAACCTTGCCAGGCATCCCTTTCAGCCTATCAGTACCCACTAGAGTACCTTGCCAGGCGTCCCTTTCAGCCTATCAGTACCCACTAGAGAACCTTGCCAGGCGTCCCTTTCAGCCTATCAGTACCCACTAGAGAACCTTGCCAGGCGTCCCTTTCAGCCTATCAGTACCCACTAGAGAACCTTGCCAGGCGTCCCTTTCAGCCTATCATTACCCACTATAGAACCTTGCCAGGCGTCCCTTTCAGCCTATCAGTACCCGGTAGAGAACATTACCGGGCGTCCCTTTCAGCCTATCAGTACCCACTGTAGAATTTTGCCAGGCATTCCCTTTAGCAGATGCATCAGATGCATATCAACTCACAAAGTGCAGAAAAAATAAGCACCAACACTTCATAAATAGGGCATAAACTATTATAAAGGATTCATTGCATGAAGAAATATTCATGGATTATATTAATAAAACAAATAATTACAGCAATAGTTATTTGTTTAGCTAGAGTCAAGGATATGGTTTGTATAATTCTACATAGGCCTATAGCCTGTTTTAGTTTCCCTTACAATAAAAACATTACAGTCCATTTAATCAACTAGATTTGATTAGTAACATAATTATAGTAATTAATAAAGTCCAGTCACAGTTTCTTAGAAACAAAAAATATAATTATATAACCAGCCAGGTCACAGGTGACATTATTATACATTTAAGTCATTTAGCAGACGCTCTTATCCAGAGCGACTTACAGTTAGTGAATACATATATATATATTTTTATACTGGCCCCCCGTGGGAATCGAACCCACAACCCTGGCGTTGCAAACGCCATGCTCTATCAACTGAGCTACATCCCTGCCGGCCATTCCCTCCCCTACCCTGGACGACGCTGGGCCAATTGTGCGCCGCCCACGAGTCTCCCGGTCGCGGCCGGCTGCGACAGAGCCTGGATTCGAACCAGGATCTCTAGTGACACAGTTAGCACTGCTATGCAGTGCCTTAGACCACTGCGCCACTCAGGAGTATATAACCAGCCAGGTCACAGGTGACATTAATATATAACCAGCCAGGTCACAGGTGACATTATTATATAACCAGCCAGGTCACAGGTGACATTATTATATAACACAGCCAGGTCACAGGTGACATTATTATATAACCAGCCAGGTCACAGGTGACATTATTATATAACCAGCCAGGTCACAGGTGACATTATTATATAACCAGCCAGGTCACAGGTGAAATTATTTGCTGTATTCCTAAACAAAAGCACCAGTGCATGAACAATTGTAAAGGATTAATTACATCAAGAAATATTTGTGGAAATGTATTCATGACAAGATATAAAAACAGTAATTTGTTGATTGTATCAGATTGTATATTGTGCCCTTATACCCGCGCCTTTACACATGAATCGCGGCTTCTCTTTACGCTTCGGGTCCACAGTCAGCACACAGCTTCGGGGCTTTGTGTGAGCAAGCCCCACAAACAAATCGGTTGCACTGAACACAGTCTTCATGGGCCTTGTTTCGAAGTCACATAATCTCTCTGAAGAGGTTGCGTGGCATGGTCTCTCTGAAGAGGTTGCGTGGCATGGTCTCTCTGAAGAGGTTGCGTGGCATGGTCTCTCTGAAGAGGTTGCGTGGCATGGTCTCTCTGAAGAGGTTGCGTGTCATGGTCTCTCTGAAGAGGTTGCGTGTCATGGTCTCTCTGAAGAGGTTGCGTGTCATGGTCTCTCTGAAGACGTTGCGTGGCATGGTCTCTCTGAAGAGGTTGCGTGGCATGGTCTCTCTGAAGAGGTTGCGTGGCATGGTCTCTCTGAAGAGGTTGCGTGGCATGGTCTCTCTGAAGAGATTGCGTGTCATGGTCTCTCTGAAGAGGTTGCGTGTCATGGTCTCTCTGAAGAGTTTGCGTGGCATGGTCTCTCTGAAAAAGTCCACCCCATACCAGACCAAAATGACTCCACATCCATGCTCTGGTACAGGCAGTGTGCCCCCGGTGATGCGTTGGGCAGACCGCACCACCCACTGTGGTTGCCGTACCATTAGTACAACTATAACCAGTCACTACCATTAGTACAACTATAACCATTACTACCATTAGTACAACTATAACCAGTCACTACCATTAGTACAACTATAACCATTACTACCATTATTACAACTATAACCATTACTACCATTATTACAACTATAACCAGTCACTACCATTATTACAACTATAACCAGTCACTACCATTATTACAACTATAACCATTACTACCATTATTACAACTATAACCAGTCACTACCATTAGTACAACTATAACCAGTCACTACCATTAGTACAACTATAACCAGTCACTACCATTATTACAACTATAACCAGTCACTACCATTATTACAACTATAACCAGTCACTACCATTATTACAACTATAACCAGTCACTACCATTAGTATAACTATAACCAGTCACTACCATTAGTACAACTATAACCATTACTACTGCAGTCACTTCCACTACTATAACTTATTTCACAACCATAAATACTTTAAGACAGGCTAGCAAGCACACACATTGTTTAAAGGTACTTTTCTACCAATACTTAATTTGATTGCCACTTCATATACTAAAAGGCAACCCATTTTATTATTAGATGTTATGTTAAAAGATTGTGATCACTTGTCGTTACCTTGTTGTATTCCTATTCAACCTTAACACTATACAGTTCACAGTTATTATATTATTAAACAGATGAGGGGTTAGAAATCTCCTGAATGGATTGTTTGGATTGGACTCCCTGGTGTTTGGCAATGTGGAGATGGCTTTATCCACTTCTGGGATTGGATTGATTTGGTGGCGGCTTGGAAGGCCTTTGTCTGTGTCCCAAATGGCACCCTATTCCCTATATTAGTACTTTTGACCAAGGGGGGCATTTGACAATAGGGCTCTGGTCAAAAGTAGTGCACTATTTAAGGAATAGGGTGCTATTTGGGACGCAACCCTTTTCTCATATTGCTATTAAATCCGTCCGGTAAAGGCTGAAGGGGAGGTGATTGGAGGTGCATTAACTCTTTAAGAGTCTATTGACTCACCCGTGCATCAATCTAAGTAACATGATTTAAAAAAAATCCCCATAAAAAATCCATCAGTTTAAGCTAGAGATATCTGCTTTCTTTTTTTTTTGCATGGGCTGCGTCTCAATCCACCACATCCGCCGATGTCGGCCTTCCGCATCTGCGTTGGCAGAGCTACAGCGTTGTTTATCAGACCAGTAGACATCACAAAAATGTCTGTAGCGTCCGAATGGTTTGGCTTACTAACTTTAGTGCCTGAGGTTAGAAGAACGAGACTCTCATGAACGTGATGGCTTCTTCCGGTTTTTGCTCTACGACCCCCACAAGTGTCACAGGACTCGTCTGAAGGTAACCCATACAAATGAATGGAAACACGGAGGTAGTTTTGTGCCAAAATGCCATATTTCCTGAGCTGTGTCCTGTCTACCAACTACCCTGATCTTAATGCTTGTCCAAGATCCCACGCTCAGAGGGTTCAACATAGACTCACCTTTACACTCAGTCACCTCAATAAATAAGAAGTACCTGGGCTAAAGGTAACACATATAAATGAATGGAAGTATGGAAGTAGTTTTGTGCCAACAATATGTTAAATATGTGTCCAAAAAAAACAAAAATATTTCCAGAGCTGTCTTAGATCTCCTACGGTGGAGGCTCCTCGGAAGAGGAAAGGGAGGATTATCCTCCTCAGTGACTTCCATAAAAATAAAAGCGAAACGTTAAAAAAAGCCATCATTTTTTGATAAGACTATACTAAATATATTCACGTCACCAAATAATTGATTAAAACACACTGTTTTGCAATGAAGGTCTACGGTAGCCTCAACAGCACTCTGTAGGGTAGCACCATGGTGTAGTTGTTTGTATGTGGCTACTATGAAAGTGAACTGTGTTTGGGTGTGATCAGGGGTGTATTCATTCCGTCGATTATGTTGAAAAACATTTCTTAAACAGAAGTACTTTGGAACAAAACGGGGATAAACATGAATCTGTCCAATAGAAACTCTCGTTAGCAACTGTTGGACTAATGATTAATTGCACCTGTTACGAACCCCGTGGCTTTTAAACGTCTAGGGTGACGGACATGAGACCCGTAACATAAATTCATGCAAATTATAAGTGTAGTATGGAACAGTGAGAACAAATAGGACACAACTACCATGAACTACCGTCAAACACACATGGTTTATTTCAGAACACACGGTAAGGGTTTGGGAAAAAGGGCTGAGCAGGACCCAAGAAATGAAACAATAGTGTAAAACCCCCTAAACTGATCTAGCCTGCCTAAAGAACCGCTAGGCTACTGCTAGTCATACAAAAGTACAGTGGGTGGTCCGCTCAGGTCTAACTAGTGTTTTTAGACAGATTTCTTCCTACGGGTAATGTACGCCCAAGGGCAACTAGCTTAAACTCCCCTTTTCCCAGAAACACACCAAGCTACAAAACAGGGTAATCAGCAATAAAGTACGTACACAATACACAGGACACAACAGTATCCACACTCACATAAAGAAATGGCTTCTAACAAAGTTACCCATAGGGTAACCAACAACTTAGTGAGTACACAACACACAGGACACCACCGTGTCCATACTCACATATGGCAAAAATCTCTCTCTCTTGCAACACACACAAGTTTGGTTTTTATAACATGTGATGTGTGATTGAACAAACGAGTAACAGGTGGTGCAATTCACAGGAATGTTCACTGATTGGTCCAATCATCAGACACCTCAACGACCACCAATCAGGAACATACAGGACACCTGTGATTAGGGCAGAAGGAGAGAAAAACACAGGACACAGGATACCTGTATCCGTAACAGCACCCTAGATCAGCTAGATGCAGGCAAGAGTGTGCAAGGCGGTATTGAACCTGTCACTTTCTGTCACCTTGATTGCCACTTCACGGCGCTTGTAACTCTAGGGTAGTGGGTTCGATCCCCGGGACCACCCATACACTAAAAATGTATGCACGCATGACTGTAAGTCGCTTTGGATAAAAGCGTCTGCTAAATGGCATATTATTATTATTATTATTATTACTAAAAACTATCTCGACCTACGTTGTAAACTTTAATTATTGGGCTAGGTTGTAGCAACCTCATGATGGGTACAGGGTATCATGTAGTAGCCTAAACCTGTTGAAGCTCATACATTCTGTATTGTCCTCCCTCATTTTAAACAGCACCGACCGCCACTGTTCTCCTAGATACGGGACAGACACTTCAAAAACGTATTCCTTATGATAGATTTTTGACATTTACGAATGGGGGTCCAACAATTCGAAAATCAAATAGCTTAATGATCCAATTCATTAGACTTTTAGAGGTTCAGTGCATTTAAGCGCATTGTGACACATTTCTCTCTCCTTCATTTGTAATTTGAATAGGGTGGGTGCTATAATCAAAATGGACCGTTCATGGAGCTGATCCATGCACCGATTACATACAGTAAAGTGGGACGGAATCTGGAGACATGAGGAGGAGGAAAAACTGTAACGCTGCTGTACGTTGCCCCTAGATGCACCAAGATATTAATATAATGATGGAATATTACAGTGTTAAAAAGCTTTTATTTACATTTTAGTCATTTAGCAGACGCTCTTATCCAGAGCGACTTACAGTTAGTGAGTGCATACATTTTCATACTGGCCCCCACCGTGGGAAACAAACCCACAACCCTGGCGTTGCAAGCGCCGTGCTCTACCAACTGAGCTACTTGGAGGACTTGTGTTGTAGTTGTTTTGTAGTTGTTTTGTATTCATTGGCTCCTCAGCAGTTCTCTTCTTAATTCCGTGTAATGTTTTGCGTTCAGGGCCCCATTTTGTATTTCTGAACAATACACACAAATGATTGATTTTACACAGAGCGTTTGGTTGACATTGCACACAATAATAAACAACAATGAACTGTATGCCGATGTAGCATACTCTGCTGACCCGGTTGTGAAAGTGGCCAAGTAATTCACACAATAGCACAAACAGTTAGATGCAACAACGTCATTTGTTCTTATCACAATCACAATGTTGATGTAAGTTGAAGGATATAGTGAAGGATAGGAAACAAGGATATAGTGAAGGATAGGAAACAAGGATATAGTGAAGGATAGGAAACAAGGATATAGTGAAGGATAGGAAACAAGGATATAGTGAAGGATAGGAAACAAGGATATAGTGAAGGATAGGAAACAAGGATATAGTGAAGGATAGGAAACAAGGATATAGTGAAGGATAGGAAACAAGGATATAGTGAAGGTCTTGCAGTGCATGGTGAAAGAAATGATTGCTTTGTCAGTACACAGTACCACCTCCTCTTCCAGTGTGCCTCACCTCACTCTTTCTCTTTCAGTCTAACTTGTCCTATTGAGACATTCACAAATGAAACCAGACTGCAGCCCTTAATTGTAAATGAAGGCAAAGCGGCGGCCTCTCTCTCTCCCTCTCTCTCTCTCTCTCTCTCTCTCTCTCTCTCTCTCTCTCTCTCTCTCTCTCTCTCTCCCTAATTTGAATCCTAATTTCCTCTCTCATTATGAGAATACAGCAGGTGGTAGGTGGAGAATATTGCAGTTTAATAAAGCTTCATTTTACAGCTACAATTGCGTTGCAAGGCCAAGGCATTGTGCCTATAGTTCAGTTTAGTGTAACATCTTAAGTGCTGGCGTTATGCTGGCGTTATGCTGGCGTTATGATGGCTTTAACCTGGCTTTATACTGGCGTTACGCTGGCTTTATAATGGCGTTATGCTGGCGTTATGCTGCCGTTATGCTGGCGTTATGCTGGCTTTATATTGGCTTTATGCTGGCGTTATGCTGGCTTTATGCTGCCGTTGTGCTGGCTTTATAATGGCTTTATGCTGGCTTTTTGCTGGCTTTATGCTGGCTTTATGCTGGCTTTATGATGGCGTTATGCTGCCGTTATGCTGGCGTTATGCTGGCAATATGCTGGCTTTATGCTGGCTTTATGCTGGCGTTATGCTGGCTTTATGCTGGCTTTATGCTGGCGTTATGCTGGCGTTATGCTGGCGTTATGCTGGCTTTATGCTGGCTTTATGCTGGCTTTATACTGGCATTACGCTGGCTTTATAATGGCGTTATGCAGGCGTTATGCTGGCGTTATGCTGGCGTTATGCTGGCTTTATATTGGCTTTATGCTGGCGTTATGCTGGCTTTATGCTGCCGTTGTGCTGGCTTTATAATGGCTTTATGCTGGCTTTTTGCTGGCTTTATGCTGGCTTTATGCTGGCTTTATGATGGCGTTATGCTGCCGTTATGCTGGCTTTATGCTGTCTTTATGCTGGCGTTATGCTGGCTATATGCTGGCTTTATGCTGGCTTTATGCTGGCGTTATGCTGGCTTTATGCTGGCTTTATGCTGGCTTTATGCTGGCGTTATGCTGGCGTTATGCTGGCGTTATGCTGGCGTTATGCTGCCTTTATAGTGGCGTTATACTGGCGTTATGCTGGCTTTATGCTGGCTTTATGCTGGCTTTATGCTGGCGTTATGCTGGCGTTATGCTGGGGTTATGCTGGCGTTATGCTGGCGTTATGCTGGCTTTATGGTGGCTTTATGCTGTCTTTATAGTGGCGTTATACTGGCTTTATGCTGGCGTTATGCTGGCGTTATGCTGGCTTTATGCTGGCTTTATGCTGTCTTTATAGTGGCGTTATACTGGCTTTATGCTGGCTTTATGCTGGCTTTATAGTGGCGTTATACTGGCTTTATGGTGGCTTTATGCTGGTGTTATGCTGGCTTTATAGTGGTTTTATGCTGGCGTTATGCATGCGTTATGCTGGCTTTATGCTGGCTTTATAGTGGCGTTATGCTGGCTTTATGCTGGCTTTATGCTGGTGTTATGCTGGCTTTATAGTGGTTTTATGCTGGCGTTATGCTGCCGTTATGCTGGCTTTATGCTGGCGTTATGCTGGCTTTACATTGGCTTTATGCTGGCTTTATAATGGCGTTATGCTGGCTTTATAATGGCGTTATGCTGGCTTTATGCTGTCGTTATGCTGGCTTTATATTGGCTTTATGCTGGCATTATGCTGGCGTTATGCTGGCTTTATGCTGGTTTTATACTAGCATTATGCTGGCTTTATAATGGCGTTATGCTGGTGTTATGCTGGCGTTATGCTGGCTTTATGCTGGCGTTATGCTGGCTTTATAATGGCGTTATGCTGGCGTTATGCTGGCTTTATGCTGTCGTTATGCTGGCTTTATATTGGCTTTATGCTGGCGTTATGCTGGCTTTATGCTGGCTTTATGCTGGCGTAATGCTGGCTTTATGCTGGCTTTATGCTGGCGTAATGCTGTCGTTATGCTGTTTTTATGCTGGCGTTATGCTGGCTTTATGCTGGCTTTATGCTGGCTTTTTGCTGGCTTTATGCTGGCTTTATGCTGGCGTTATGCTGGCTTTATGCTGATTTATGCTGGCTTTATGCTGGCTTTATATTGGCTTTATGCTGGCTTTATGCTGCCGTTATGCTGGCTTTATGCTGTCTTTATGCTGTCTTTATGCTGGCTATATGCTGGCTTCATGCTGGCTTTATGCTGGCGTTATGCTGGCTTTATGCCGGCTTTATAGTGGCGTTATGCTGGCTTTGTGCTGGCTTTATGCTGGTGTTATACTGGCATTATGCTGGCTTTATAATGGCGTTATGCTGGCGTTATGCTGGCTTTATGCTGGCTTTATGCTGGCTTTATACTGGCTTTATGCTGGCGTTATGCTGGCGTTATGCTGGCTTTATGCTGGCTTTATACTGGCGTTATGCTGGCTTTATAATGGCGTTATGCTGGCGTTATGCTGGCTTTATGCTGGCGTTATGCTGGCTTTATGCTGGCGTTATGCTGGCTTTTTGCTGGCTTTATAATGGCGTTATGCTGGCTTTATATTGGCTTTATGCTGGCTTAATGCTGCCGTTATTCTGGCTTTTTGCTGGCTTTATGCTGGCGTTATGCTGGCTTTATGCTGGCTTTATGCTGGTGTTATGCTGGCTATATGCTGGCTTTATGCTGGCTTTATGCTGGCGTTATGCTGGCTTTATACTGGCTTTATGCTGGCGTTATGCTGGCGTTATGCTGGCTTTATGCTGGCTTTATGCTGGCTTTATGCTGGCGTTTATGCTGGCTTTATGCTGGCTTTATGCTGGCGTTATGCTGGCTTTATGCTGGCTTTATGCTGGCGTTATGCTGGCTTTATGGTGTCTTTATGCTGGTGTTATGCTGGCTATATAGTGGTTTTATGCTGGCGTTATGCTGGCGTTATGCTGGCTTTATGCTGGCTTAATAGTGGCGTTATGCTGGCTTTATGCTTTCTTTATGCTGGTTTTATGCTGGCTTTATAGTGGTTTTATGCTGGCGTTATGCTGGCTTTATGCTGATTTACGCTGGCTTTATAGTGGCGTTATACTGGCTTTTTGGTGGCTTTATGCTGGTGTTATGCTGGCTTTATAGTGGTTTTATGCTGGCGTTATGCTGCCGTTATGCTGGGTTTATGCTGGCTTTATAGTGGCGTTATACTGGCTTTATGCTGGCTTTCTGCTGGTGTTATGCTGGCTTTATAGTGGCTTTATGCTGGCGTTATGCTGGCTTTATGCTGGCGTTATGCTGGCTTTATATTGGCTTTATGCTGGCTTTATGCTGGCGTTATGCTGGCTTTATAATGGCGTTATGCTGGCGTTATTCTGGCTTTATGCTGGCGTTACGCTGGCTTTATATTGGCTTTATGCTGGAGTTATGATGGCTTTATGCTGGCGTAATGCTGGCTTTATGCTGGCTTTATGCTGGCGTTATGCTGGCTTTATGCTGTCTTTATACTGGCGTTATGCTGGCTTTATGCTGACTTTATGCTGGCTTTTTGCTGGCTTTATGCTGGCTTTATGCTGGCGTTATGCTGGCGTTATGCTGGCTTTATGCTGGCTTTATGCTGGCTTTATGCTGGCTTTATGCTGCCGTTATGCTGGCATTATGCTGGCTTTATGCTGGCGTTATGCTGGCTTTATGCTGGCGTTATGCTGGCTTTATGCTGATTTATGCTGGCTTTATGCTGGCTTTATGCTGGCTTTATGCTGGCTTTATGCTGATTTATGCTGGCTTTATGCTGGCTTTATGCTGGCGTTATGCTGGCTTTATGCTGATTTATGATGGCTTTATGCTGGCTTTATGCTGGCTTTATGCTGCCGTTATGCTGGCATTATGCTGGCTTTATGCTGGCGTTATGCCTGCTTTATAATGGCGTTATGCTGGCATTATGCTGGCTTTATGCTGGCGTTATGCTGGCTTTATATTGGCTTTATGCTGGCTTTATGCTGCCGTTATGCTGGCATTATGCTGTCTTTATGCTGTCTTTATGCTGGCTATATGCTGGCTTCATGCTGGCTTTATGCTGGTTTTATGCTGGCTTTATGCCGGCTTTATATTGGCGTTATGCTGGCTTTATGCTGGCTTTATGCTGGTGTTATGCTGGCTTTATAGTGGTTTTATGCAGGGTTATGCTGGCGTTATGGTGGATTTATGCTGGCGTTATGCTGGATTTATATTGGCTTTATGCTGGCTTTATGCTGGCTTTATGCTGGCTTTATGCTGATTTATGCTGGCTTAATATTGGCTTTATGCTGGCTTTATGCATGCTTTATGCTGGCTTTATGCTGGCTTTATGCTGGCGTTATGCTGGCTTTATAGTGGCTTTATGCTGGCTTTATGCTGGCGTTATGCTGGCTTTATGCTGGCGTTTTGCTGGCGTTATGCTGGCTTTATGCTGGCTTTATGCTGGCTTTATGCTGGCTTTATAGTGGCGTTATGCTGGCTTTATGCTGGCTTTATGCTGGCGTTATGCTGGCTTTATAGTGGCTTTATGCTGGCGTTATGCTGGCTTTATGCTGGCTTTATGCTGGCTTTATAGTGGCGTTATGCTGGCTTTATGCTGGCTTTATGCTGGCGTTATGCTGGCTTTATAGTGGTTTTATGCTGGCGTTATGCTGGTGTTATGCTGGCTTTATGCTGACTTTATAGTGGCGTTATGCTGGCTTTATGCTGGCTTTATGCTGGTTTTATGCTGGCTTTATGCTGCCGTTAAGCTGGCATTATGCTGGCTTTATGCTGGCGTTATGCTGGCGTTATGCTGGCTTTATGCTGGCGTTTATGCTGGCTTTATATGCTGGCTTTATGCTGGCGTTATGCTGGCTTTATGCTGGCGTTATGCTGTCTTTATGCTGTCTTTATGCTGGCGTTATGCAAGCTTTATGCTGGCTTTATGCTGTCTTTTTGCTGGCTTTATGCTGGCTTTATGCTGGCGTTATGCTGGCTTTATGCTGATTTATGCTGTCTTCATGCTGGCTTTATAATGGCGTTATGCTGGCTTTAAAATGGCGTTATGCTGGCGTTATGCTGGCTTTATGCAGTCGTTATGCTGGCTTTATATTGGCTTTATGCTGCTTTATGCTGGCGTTATGCTGGCTTTATGCTGGCTTTATGCTGTCTTTATGCTGGCGTTATGCTGGCTTTATGCTGGCGTTATGCTGGCGTTATGCTGGCTTTATGCTGGCTTTATGCTGGCTTTATGCTGGCGTTATGCTGGCTTTATGCTGTCTTAATGCTGGCGTTATGCTGGCTTTATGCTGGCTTTATGCTGGCTTTATGCTGGCTTTATGCTGGCTTTATGCTGGCTGTTATGCTGGCTTTATGCTGGCGTTATGCTGGCTTTATGGTGGCTTTATGCTGGCGTTATGCTGGCTTTATGCTGGCGTTTTGCTGGCGTTATGCTGGCTTTTTGCTGGCTTTATGCTAGCGTTATGCTGGCTTTATGCTGATTTATGCTGGCTTTATGCTGGGTTTATGTTGGCTTTATGCTGGCGTTATGCTGGCTTTATGCTGGCTTTATACTGGCTTTATGCTGGCGTTATGCTGGCGTTATGCTGGCGTTATGCTGGCTTTATATTGGCTTTATGCAGGCGTTATGCTGGCGTTATGCTGGCTTTCTGCTGGCTTTATGCTGGCGTTATGCTGGCTTTATAATGGCTTTATGCTGGCGTTATGCTGGCTTTATGCTGTCGTTATGCTGGCTTTATGCTGGCTTTATGCTGGCGTTATGCTGGCTTTATGCTGGCTTTATGCTGGCGTTATGCTGGCTTTATGCTGGCTTTATGCTGGCTTTATGCTGGCTTTATGCTGGCGTTATGCTGGCTTTTATGCTGGCTTTATGCTGGCTTTATGCAGCTTTATGCAGGCTTTATGCTGGCTTTATGCTGGCTTTATACTGGCGTTATACTGGCTTTATGGTGGCTTTATGCTGGTGTTATGCTGGCTTTATGCTGGTTTTATGCTGGCGTTATGCTGCCGTTATGCTGGCTTTATGCTGGCTTTATGGTGGCGTTATGCTGGCGTTTATGCTGGCTTTATGCTGGCGTTATGCTGGCTTTATGCTGATTTATGCTGGCTTTATGCTGGCTTTATGCTGGCTTTATGCTGATTTATGCTGGCTTTATGCTGGCTTTATGCTGGCTTTATGCTGGCGTTATGCTGGCTTTATGCTGGCTTTATGCTGGCTTTATGCTGGCTTTATGCTGGCTTTATGCTGTCGTTATGCTGGCATTATGCTGGCTTTATGCTGGCGTTATGCCGGCTTTATAATGGCGTTATGCTGGCATTATGCTGGCTTTATGCTGGCGTTATGCTGGCTTTATATTGGCTTTATGCTGGCTTTATGCTGCCGTTATGCTGGCATTATGCTGTCTTTATGCTGTCTTTATGCTGGCTATATGCTGGCTTCATGCTGGCTTTATGCTGGCGTTATGCTGGCTTTATGTCGGCTTTATATTGGCGTTATGCTGGCTTTATGCTGGCTTTATGCTGGTGTTATGCTGGCTTTATAGTGGTTTTATGCAGGGTTATGCTGGCGTTATGGTGGCTTTATGCTGGCGTTATGCTGGCTTTATATTGGCTTTATGCTGGCTTTATGCTGGCTTTATGCTGATTTATGCTGGCTTTATATTGGCTTTATGCTGGCTTTATGCATGCTTTATGCTGGCTTTATGCTGGCTTTATGCTGGCGTTATGCTGGCTTTATAGTGGCTTTATGCTGGCTTTATGCAGGCTTTATGCAGGCTTTATGCTGGCTTTATGCTGGCTTTATACTGGCGTTATGCTGGCTTTATGCTGGCTTTATGCTGGTGTTATGCTGGCTTTATATGGCTTTTATGCTGGCGTTATGCTGCCATTATGCTGGCTTTATGCTGGCTTTATAGTGGCGTTATACTGGCTTTATGGTGGCTTTATGCTGGTGTTATGCTGGCTTTATGGTGGCTTTATGCTGGGTTATGCTGGCGTTATGCTGGCTTTATGCTGGCTTTATGCTGGCTTTATGCTGGCTTTATGCTGGCTTTATGCTGGCGTTATGCTGGCTTTATACTGGCTTTATGCTGGCGTTATGCTGGCTTTATGCTGGCTTTATGCTGGCTTTATGCTGGCTTTATGCTGGCTTTATGCTGGTTTATGCTGGCTTTATGCTGGCTTTATGCTGGCGTTATGCTGGCTTTATGGTGGCTTTATGCTGGCTTTATGCTGGCTTTATGCTGGCTTTATGCTGGCTTTATGCTGGCTTTATACTGGCGTTATGCTGGCTTTATGCTGGCTTTATGCTGGTGTTATGCTGGCTTTATAGTGGCTTTTATGCTGGCGTTATGCTGCCATTATGCTGGCTTTATGCTGGCTTTATAGTGGCGTTATGCTGGCTTTATGCTGGCTTTATGCTGGTGTTATGCTGGCTTTATAGTGGCTTTATGCTGGCGTTATGCTGCCGTTATGCTGGCTTTATGCTGGCTTTATAGTGGCGTTATGCTGGCTTTATGCTGGCTTTATGCTGGCGTTATGCTGGCTTTATACTGGCTTTATGTTGGCTTTATGCTGGCGTTATGCTGGCTTTATGCTGGCTTTATGCTGGCGTTATGCTGGCTTTATGCTGGCGTTATGCTGGCTTTATATTGGCTTTATGCTGGCGTTATGCTGGCTTTATGCTGGCTTTATGCTGGCGTTATGCTGGCTTTATGCTGGCTTTATGCTGGCTTTATGCTGGCTTTATGCTGGCTTTATGCTGGCTTTATGCTGGCTTTATGCTGGCTTTATGCTGGCTTTATGCTGGCTTTATGCTGGCTTTATGCTGGCTTTATGCTGGCTTTATGCTGGCGTTATGCTGGCATTATGCTGGCTTTATGCTGGCGTTATGCTGGCTTTATATTGGCTTTATGCTGGCTTTATGCTGCCGTTATGCTGGCTTTATGCTGGCTTTATGCTGTCTTTATGCTGGCTATATGCTGGCGTTATGCTGGCTTTATGCTGGCGTTATGCTGGCTTTATGCTGGCTTTATGCTGGCTTTATGCTGGCGTTATGCTGGCTTTATGCTGGCTTTATGCTGGCGTTATGCTGGCTTTATGCTGGTTTATGCTGGCTTTATGCTGGCTTTATGCTGGCTTTATGCTGGCGTTATGCTGGCTTTATAGTGGTTTTGTTATGCTGGCTTTATGCTGGCTTTATACTGGCGTTATGCTGGCTTTATGCTGAGTTTATGCTGGCGTTATGCTGGCTTTATGCTGGCTTTATGCTGGCGTTATGCTGGTACTTTTATGCTGGCTTTATGCTGGCTTTATGCTGGCTTTATGCTGGCGTTATGCTGCTTTATGCTGGCTTTATGCTGGCGTTATGCTGGCTTTATGCTGGCGTTATGCTGGCTTTATGCTGGCTTTATGCTGGCGTTATGCTGGCTTTATGCTGGCTTTATGCTGGCGTTATGCTGGCTTTATGCTGGCTTTATGCTGGCTTATGCTGGCTTTATGCTGGCTTTATGCTGGCGTTATGCTGGCTTTATTTGGCTTTATGCTGGCTTTATGCTGGCTTTATGCTGGCTTTATGCTGGCTTTATGCTGGCGTTATGCTGGCTTTATGCTGGCTTTATGCTGGCGTTATGCTGGCTTTATGCTGGCTTTATGCTGGCTTTATGCTGGCGTTATGCTGGCTTTATGCTGGCTTTATGCTGGCGTTATGCTGGCTTTATGCTGGCGTTATGCTGGCTTTATGCTGGCATTTATGCTGGCTTTATGCTGGCTTTATGCTGGCGTTATGCTGGCTTTATGCTGGCTTTATGCTGGCGTTATGCTGGCTTTATGCTGGCTTTATGCTGGCTTTATGCTGGCTTTATGCTGGCTTTATGCTGGCTTTATGCTGGCGTTATGCTGGCTTTATGCTGGCGTTATGCTGGCTTTATATTGGCTTTATGCTGGCTTTATGCTGGCGTTATGCTGGCGTTATGCTGGCTTTATGCTGGCTTTATGCTGGCGTTATGCTGGCTTTATGCTGGCTTTATGCTGGCGTTATGCTGGCTTTATGCTGGCTTTATGCTGGCGTTATGCTGGCTTTATGCTGGCTTTATGCTGGCGTTATGCTGGCTTTATGCTGGCTTTATGCTGGCGTTATGCTGGCTTTATGCTGGCTTTATGCTGGCTTTATGCTGGCTTTATGCTGGCTTTATGCTGGCTTTATGCTGGCGTTATGCTGGCTTTATGCTGGCTTTATGCTGGCGTTATGCTGGCTTTATAGTGGCTTTATGCTGGCTTTATGCTGGCGTTATGCTGGCTTTATGCTGGCTTTATGCTGGCGTTATGCTGGCTTTATGCTGGCGTTATGCTGGCTTTATGCTGGCTTTATGCTGGCTTTATGCTGGCTTTATGCTGGCTTTATGCTGATTTATGCTGGCTTTATGCTGGCTTTATGCTGGCTTTATGCTGGCGTTATGCTGGCTTTATGCTGATTTATGCTGGCTTTATGCTGGGTTTATGTTGGCTTTATGCTGGCGTTATGCTGGCTTTATGCTGGCTTTATACTGGCTTTATGCTGGCGTTATGCTGGCTTTATGCTGGCATTATGCTGGCTTTATGCAGGCTTTATGCAGGCTTTATGCTGGCTTTATGCTGGCTTTATGCTGGCTTTATGCTGGCTTTATGCTGGCTTTATGCTGGCTTTATGCTGGCTTTATGCTGGCTTTATGCTGGCTTTATGCTGGCGTTATGCTGGCTTTATGCTGGCTTTATAGTGGCGTTATGCTGGCTTTATGGTGGCTTTATGCTGGTGTTATGCTGGCTTTATAGTGGTTTTATGCTGCCGTTATGCTGCCGTTATGCTGGCTTTATGCTGGCGTTATGCTGGCTTTATACTGGCTTTATGTTGGCTTTATGCTGGCGTTATGCTGGCTTTATGCTGGCTTTATGCTGGTGTTATGCTGGCTTTATGCTGGCTTTATGCTGGCTTTATGCTGGCTTTATGCTGGCGTTATGCTGGCTTTATAGTGGCTTTATGCTGGCGTTATGCTGGCTTTATGCTGGCTTTATGCTGGCTTTATGCTGGCTTTATGCTGGCGTTATGCTGGCTTTATGCTGGCTTTATGCTGGCGTTATGCTGGCTTTATGCTGGCTTTATGCTGGCGTTATGCTGGCATTATGCTGGCTTTATGCTGGCTTTATAGTGGCGTTATGCTGGCTTTATGCTGGCTTTATGCTGGTGTTATGCTGGCTTTATGCTGGCTTTATGCTGGCTTTATGCTGGCTTTATGCTGGCTTTATGCTGGCTTTATGCTGGCTTTATGCTGGCTTTATGCTGGCTTTATGCTGGCGTTATGCTGGCTTTATGCTGGATTTATGCTGGCTTTATGCTGGCTTTATGCTGGCTTTATGCTGGCGTTATGCTGGCATTATGCTGGCTTTATGCTGGCGTTATGCTGGCTTTATAATGGCGTTATGCTGGCGTTATGCTGGCTTTATGCTGGCGTTATGCTGGCTTTATATTGGCTTTATGCTGGCTTTATGCTGGCGTTATGCTGGCTTTATGCTGGCTTTATGCTGGCTTTATGCTGGCTTTATGCTGGCTTTATGCTGGCTTTATGCTGGCGTTATGCTGGCTTTATGCCGGCTTTATAGTGGCGTTATGCTGGCTTTATGCTGGCTTTATGCTGGTGTTATGCTGGCTTTATAGTGGTTTTATGCAGGGTTATGCTGGCGTTATGCTGGCTTTATGCTGGCGTTATGCTGGCTTTATAATGGCTTTATGCTGGCTTTATGCTGATTTATGCTGGCTTAATATTGGCTTTATGCTGGCTTTATGCATGCTTTATGCTGGCTTTATGCTGGCTTTATGCTGGCGTTATGCTGGCTTTATAGTGGCTTTATGCTGGCGTTATGCTGGCTTTATGCTGGCTTTATGCTGGCTTTATGCTGGCTTTATGCTGGCTTTATGCTGGCTTTATGCTGGCTTTATGCTGGCGTTATGCTGGCTTTATAGTGGCTTTATGCTGGCGTTATGCTGGCGTTATGCTGGCTTTATGCTGGCTTTATAGTGGCGTTATGCTGGCTTTATGCTGGCTTTATGCTGGTGTTATGCTGGCTTTATAGTGGTTTTATGCTGGCGTTATGCTGGCGTTATGCTGGCTTTATGCTGGCGTTATGCTGGCTTTATACTGGCTTTATGCTGATTTATGCTGGCTTTATGCTGGCTTTATGTTGGCTTTATGCTGGCTTTATGCTGGCTTTATGCTGGCTTTATGCTGGCTTTATGCTGGCGTTATGCTGGCTTTATAGTGGCTTTATGCTGGCTTTATGCAGGCTTTATGCAGGCTTTATGCTGGCTTTATGCTGGCTTTATAGTGGCGTTATACTGGCTTTATGGTGGCTTTATGCTGGTGTTATGCTGGCTTTATAGTGGTTTTATGCTGGCGTTATGCTGCCATTATGCTGGCTTTATGCTGGCTTTATAGTGGCGTTATGCTGGCTTTATGCTGGCTTTATGCTGGTGTTATGCTGGCTTTATAGTGGTTTTATGCTGGCGTTATGCTGCCATTATGCTGGCTTTATGCTGGCATTATGCTGGCGTTATGCTGGCTTTATGCTGGCGTTATGCTGGCTTTATATTGGCTTTATGCTGGCTTTATGCTGGCGTTATGCTGGCTTTATGCTGGCTTTATGCTGGCGTTATGCTGGCTTTATGCTGGCGTTATGCTGGCTTTATATTGGCTTTATGCTGGCGTTATGCTGGCTTTATGCTGGCTTTATGCTGGCGTTATGCTGGCTTTATGCTGGCGTTATGCTGGCTTTATGCTGGCTTTATGCTGGCTTTATGCTGGCTTTATGCTGGCGTTATGCTGGCGTTATGCTGGCTTTATGCTGATTTATGCTGGCTTTCTGCTGGCTTTATGCTGGCGTTATGCTGGCTTTATAATGGCGTTATGCTGCCGTTATGATGGCTTAAAGCTGGCGTTATGCTGGCTTTATATTGGCTTTATGCTGGCTTTATGCTGCCGTTATGCTGGCTTTTTGCTGGCTTTATGCTGGCGTTATGCTGGCTTTATGCTGGCTTTATGCTGGCTTTATGCTGGCGTTATGCTGGCGTTATGCTGGCTTTTTGCTGTCTTTATGCTGGCGTTATGCTGGCTATATGCTGGCTTTATGCTGGCTTTATGCTGGCTTTATGCTGATTTATGCTGGCGTTTATGCTGGCTTTATGCTGGCTTTATGCTGGCGTTATGCTGGCTTTATGCTGGCTTTTATGCTGGCGTTATGCTGGCGTTATGCTGGCTTTATGCTGGCGTTATGCTGGCTTTATGCTGGCTTTATGCTGGCTTTATGCTGGCTTTATGCTGGCTTTATGCTGGCTTTATGCTGGCTTTATGCTGGCTTTATGCTGGCGTTATGCTGGCTTTATGCTGGCTTTATGCTGGCGTTATGCTGGCTTTATGCTGGCGTTATGCTGGCTTTATGCTGGCTTTATGCTGGCGTTATGCTGGCTTTATGCTGGCTTTATGCTGGCGTTATGCTGGCTTTATGCCGGCTTTATACTGGTGTTATGCTGGCTTTGTAGTGGCTTTATGCTTGTGTTATACTGGCATTATGCTGGTGTTATGCCGGCTTTATAGTGGCGTTATGCTGGCTTTGTGCTGGCTTTATGCTGGTGTTATACTGGCATTATGCTGGCTTTATATTGGCGTTATGCTGGCTTTATGCTGGTTTTATACTGGCATTATGCTGGCTTTATGCTGGCTTTATGCTGGCTTTATGCTGGCGTTATACTGGCTTTATGGTGGCTTTATGCTGGCTTTATGCTGGCTTTATGGTGGCTTTATGCTGGCGTTATGCTGGCATTTATGCTGGCTTTATGCTGGCGTTATGCTGGCTTTATGCTGGCGTTATGCTGGCGTTATGCTGGCTTTATGCTGGCTTTATGCTGGCTTTATGCTGGCTTTATGCTGGCTTTATGCTGGCTTTATGCTGGCTTTATGCTGGCATTATGCTGGCTTTATACTGGCTTTATGCTGGCGTTATGCTGGCGTTATGCTGGCGTTATGCTGGCTTTATGCTGGCTTTATGCTGGCGTTATGCTGGCGTTATGCTGGCTTTATGCTGGCTTTATGCTGGCGTTATGCTGGCTTTATAATGGCGTTATGCTGGCGTTATGCTGGCTTTATGCTGGCGTTATGCTGGCTTTATATTGGCTTTATGCTGGCTTTATGCTGCCGTTATGCTGGCTTTCTGCTGGCTTTATGCTGGCGTTATGCTGGCTATATGCTGGCTTCATGCTGGCTTTATGCTGGCGTTATGCTGGCTTTATGCCATCTTTATAGTGGCGTTATGCTGGCTTTATGCTGGCTTTATGCTGGTGTTATGCTGGCTTTATAGGGTTTTGCAGGGTTATGCTGGCGTTATGCTGGCTTTATGCTGGCGTTATGCTGGCTTTATAATGGCTTTATGCTGGCGTTATGCTGGCTTTATGCTGGATTTATGCTGGCTTAATATGCTGGCTTTATGCTGGCTTTATGCATGCTTTATGCTGGCTTTATGCTGGCTTTATGCTGGCGTTATGCTGGCTTTATAGTGGCTTTATGCTGGCTTTATGCTGGCTTTATGCTGGCTTTATGCTGGCTTTATGCTGGCTTTATGCTGGCGTTATGCTGGCTTTATGCTGGCTTTATGCTGGTGTTATGCTGGCTTTATAGTGGTTTTATGCTGGCGTTATGCTGGCATTATGCTGGCTTTATGCTGGCTTTATAGTGGCGTTATGCTGGCTTATGCTGGCTTTATGCTGGCGTTATGCTGGCTTTATAATGGTTTATGCTGGCTTTATGCTGGGTTTATGCTGGCTTTATGCTGGCTTTATACTGGCGTTATGCTGGCTTTATGCTGGCGTTTATGCTGGCGTTATGCTGGCTTTATACTGGCTTTATGCTGGCTTTATGCTGGCGTTATGCTGGCTTTATGCTGGCTTTATGCTGGCGTTATGCTGGCTTTATACTGGCGTTATGCTGGCTTTATATTGGCTTTATGCTGGCGTTATGCTGGCTTTATGCTGGCTTTATGCTGGCGTTATGCTGGCGTTATGCTGGCGGTTTATGCTGGCGTTATGCTGGCTTTATGCTGGCGTTTATGCTGGCTTTATGGTGGCTTTATGCTGGCGTTATGCTGGCGTTATGCTGGCGTTATGCTGGCTTTATGCTGGCGTTATGCTGGCTTTATGCTGGCGTTATGCTGGCTTTATGCTGGCTTTATGCTGGCGTTATGCTGGCTTTATGCTGGCTTTATGCTGGCGTTATGCTGGCTTTATGCTGGCTTTATGCTGGCTTTATGCTGGCGTTATGCTGGCTTTATGCTGGTCTTTATACTGGCGTTTATGCTGGCTTTATGCTGGCGTTATGCTGGCTTTATGCTGGCTTTATGCTGGCTTTATGCTGGCGTTATGCTGGCTTTATGCTGGCGTTATGCTGGCTTTATGCTGATTTATGCTGGCTTTATGCTGGCTTTATGCTGGCTTTATGCTGGCTTTATGCTGGCGTTATGCTGGCTTTATGCTGGCTTTATGCTGGCGTTATGCTGGCTTTATGCTGGCTTTATGCTGGCTTTATGCTGGCGTTATGCTGGCTTTATGCTGGCTTTATGCTGGCTTTATGCTGGCTATATGCTGGCGTTTATGCTGGCGTTATGCTGGCTTTATGCTGGCGTTATGCTGGCTTTATGCTGGCTTTATGCTGGCGTTATGCTGGCTTTATGCTGTCTTAATGCTGGCGTTATGCCGGCTTTATGCTGATTTATGCTGGCTTTATGCTGGCTTTATGTTGGCTTTATGCTGGTGTTATGCTGGCTTTATCATTGGCTTTTATGCAGGCGTTATGCTGGCGTTATGCTGGCTTTATGCTGGCGTTATGCTGGCTTTATTTTGGCGTTATGCTGGCTTTATGCTGGCTTTATGCTGGCTTTATGCTGGCTTTATGCTGGCGTTATGCTGGCTTTATGGTGGCTTTATGCTGGCGTTATGCTGGCTTTATGGTGGCTTTATGCTGGCGTTATGCTGGCTTTATGCTGGCGTTATGCTGGCTTTATGGTGGCTTTATGCTGGCGTTATGCTGGCGTTTATGCTGGCTTTATGTTGGCTTTATGCTGGCTTTATGCTGGCGTTATGCTGGCTTTTATGCTGGCTTTATGCTGGCGTTATGCTGGCTTTATGCTGGCTTTATGCTGGCTTTATGCTGGCTTTATGCTGGCTTTATGCTGGCTTTATGCGGCTTATGCTGGCTTTATGCTGGCTTTATGCTGGCTTTATGCTGGCTTTATGCTGGCTTTATGCTGGCTTTATGCTGGCTTTATGCTGGCTTTATGCTGGCTTTATGCTGGCTTTATGCTGGCGTTATGCTGGCTTTATGCTGGCTTTATGCTGGCTTTATGCTGGCGTTATGCTGGCTTTATGCTGGCTTTATGCTGGCTTTATGCTGGCTTTATGCTGGCGTTATGCTGGCTTTATGCTGGCTTTATGCTGGCGTTATGCTGGCTTTATGCTGGCTTTATGCTGGCTTTATGCTGGCTTTATGCTGGCTTTATGCTGGCGTTATGCTGTCTTTATGCTGTCTTTATGCTGGCGTTATGCTGGCTTTATGCAAGCTTTATGCTGGCTTTATGCTGGCTTTATAGTGGTTTTATGCAGGCTATGCTGGCTTTATGCTGGCTTTATGCTGGCTTTATGCTGGCTGTTATGCTGGCTTTATGCTGGCTTTATGCATGGCTTTATGCTGGCTTTATGCTGGCTTTATGCTGGCGTTATGCTGGCTTTATAGTGGCTTTTATGCGGGCTTTATGCTGAGGTTTATGCTGGCTTTATGCTGGCTTTATAGTGGCGTTTATGCTGGCTGTTATGCTGGCTTTATAGTGGTTTTATGCTGGCGTTATGCTGCCATTATGCTGGCTTTATGCTGGCTTTATAGTGGCGTTATACTGGCGTTATGCTGGCTTTATGCTGGCGTTATGCTGGCTTTATGCTGACTTTATGCTGGCTTTATGCTGGCTTTATGCTGGCTTTATGCTGATTTATGCTGGCTTTATGCTGGCTTTATGCTGGCTTTATGCTGGCGTTATGCTGGCTTTATGCTGGCTTTATGCTGGCGTTATGCTGGCTTTATGCTGCCGTTATGCTGGCATTATGCTGGCTTTATGCTGGCGTTATGCTGGCTTTATAATGGCGTTATGCTGGCATTATGCTGGCTTTATGCTGGCGTTATGCTGGCTTTATATTGACTTTATGCTGGCTTTATGCTGCCGTTATGCTGGCTTTATGCTGTCTTTATGCTGTCTTTATGCTGGCTATATGCTGGCTTCATGCTGGCTTTATGCTGGCGTTATGCTGGCTTTATGCCATCTTTATAGTGGCGTTATGCTGGCTTTATGCTGGCTTTATGCTGGTGTTATGCTGGCTTTATAGTGGTTTTATGCAGGGTTATGCTGGCGTTATGCTGGCTTTATGCTGGCGTTATGCTGGCTTTATAATGGCTTTATGCTGGCTTTATGCTGGCTTTATGCTGATTTATGCTGGCTTAATATTGGCTTTATGCTGGCTTTATGCATGCTTTATGCTGGCTTTATGCTGGCTTTATGCTGGCGTTATGCTGGCTTTATAGTGGCTTTATGCTGGCTTTATGCAGGCTTTATGCTGGCTTTATGCTGGCTTTATGCTGGCTTTATAGTGGCGTTATACTGGCTTTATGGTGGCTTTATGCTGGTGTTATGCTGGCTTTATAGTGGTTTTATGCTGGCGTTATGCTGCCATTATGCTGGCTTTATGCTGGCTTTATAGTGGCGTTATACTGGCTTTATGGTGGCTTTATGCTGGTGTTATGCTGGCTTTATAGTGGTTTTATGCTGGCGTTATGCTGCCATTATGCTGGCTTTATGCTGGCTTTATAGTGGCGTTATATGTGGCTTTATGGTGGCTTTATGCTGGTGTTATGCTGGCTTTATAGTGGCTTTATGCTGGCGTTATGCTGGCTTTATGCTGGCTTTATGCTGGCTTTATGCTGGCTTTTATGCTGGCTGTTATGCTGGCTTTATGCTGGCTTTATGCTGGCGTTATGCTGGCTTTATGTTGGCGTTTATGCTGGCGTTATGCTGGCTTTATGCTGGCTTTATGCTGGCGTTATGCTGGCTTTATGCTGGCGTTATGCTGGCTTTATATTGGCTTTATGCTGGCGTAATGCTGGCTTTATGCTGGCTTTATGCTGGCGTTATGCTGTCTTTATGCTGGCGTTATGCTGGCTTTATGCTGGCTTTATGCTGGCTTTTTGCTGGCTTTATGCTGGCTTTATGCTGGCGTTATGCTGGCTTTATGCTGATTTATGCTGGCTTTATGCTGGCTTTATGCTGGCTTTATGCTGGCTTTATGCTGCCGTTATGCTGGCATTATGCTGGCTTTATGCTGGCGTTATGCTGGCTTTATATTGTCTTTATGCTGGCTTTATGCTGCCGTTATGCTGGCTTTATGCTGTCTTTATGCTGGCGTTATGCTGGCTTTATGCTGGCGTTATGCTGGCTTTATATTGGCTTTATGCTGGCGTTATGCTGGCTTTATGCTGGCTTTATGCTGGCGTTATGCTGTCTTTATGCTGGCGTTATGCTGGCTTTATGCTGGCTTTATGCTGGCTTTTTGCTGGCTTTATGCTGGCTTTATGCTGGCGTTATGCTGGCTTTATGCTGATTTATGCTGGCTTTATGCTGGCTTTATGCTGGTTTTATGCTGGCTTTATGCTGCCATTAAGCTGGCATTATGCTGGCTTTATGCTGGCGTTATGCTGGCTTTACATTGGCTTTATGCTGGCGTTATGCTGGCTTTATGCTGGCTTTATGCTGGCGTTATGCTGTCTTTATGCTGGCGTTATGCTGGCTTTATGCTGGCTTTATGCTGGCTTTATGCTGGCTTTATGCTGGCTTTATGCTGGCGTTATGCTGGCTTTATGCTGATTTATGCTGGCTTTATGCTGGCTTTATGCTGGCTTTATGCTGGCTTTATGCTGCCGTTATGCTGGCATTATGCTGGCTTTATGCTGGCGTTATGCTGGCTTTATATTGTCTTTATGCTGGCTTTATGCTGCCGTTATGCTGGCTTTATGCTGTCTTTATGCTGTCTTTATGCTGGCTATATGCTGGCGTTTTGCTGGCGTTTTGCTGGCGTTATGCTGGCTTTTTGCTGGCTTTATGCTGGCTTTATGCTGGCGTTATGCTGGCTTTATGCTGTCTTAATGCTGGCGTTATGCCGGCTTTATGCTGATTTATGCTGGCTTTATGCTGGCTTTATGTTGGCTTTATGCTGGTGTTATGCTGGCTTTATAGTGGTTTTATGCAGGGTTATGCTGGAGTTATGCTGGCTTTGTGCTGGCGTTATGCTGGCTTTATGCTGACGTTTGGCTGGTGTTATGCTGGCTTTTTGCTGGCTTTATGCTGGTGTTATGCTGGCTTTATGCTGATTTATGCTGGCTTTATGCTGGCTTTATGTTGGCTTTATGCTGGCGTTATACTGATTTATGGTGGCTTTATGCTGGTGTTATGCTGGCTTTATGCTGGCGTAATACTGGCTTTATGGTGGCTTTATGCTGGTGTTATGCTGGTGTTATGCTGGCTTTATATTGGCTTTATGCTGGCTTCATGCTGGCGTTATGCTGGCTTTATAATGGCATTATGCTGGCGTTATGCTGGCTTAACGCTGGCGTTATGCTGGCTTTATATTGGCTTTATGCTGGTGTTATGCTGTCTTTATGCTGTCTTTATGCTGGCGTTATGCTGGCTTTATGCTGGCTTTTTGCTGGCTTTATGCTGGCCTTATGCTGGCGTTTTGCTGGCTTTATGATGGCTTAATGCTGGCTTTATGCTGGCTTTATGCTGGCGTAATGCTGGCTTTATGCTGGCTTTATGCTGGCGTTATGCTGGCTTTATGCTGGCGTTATGCTGGCTTTATGCTGGCGTTATGCTGGCTTTATGCTGGCTTTATGCTGGCGTAATGCTGGCTTTATGCTGGCTTTATGCTGGCGTTATGCTGTCTTTATGCTGTCTTTATGCTGGCGTTATGCTGGCTTTATGCTGGCTTTATGCTGGCTTTTTGCTGGCTTTATGCTGGCTTTATGCTGGTGTTATGCTGGCTTTATGCTGATTTATGCTGGCTTTATGCTGGCTTTATGCTGGCTTTATGCTGCCGTTATGCTGGCATTATGCTGGCTTTATGCTGATTTATGCTGGCTTTATGCTGGCTTTATGTTGGCTTTATGCTGGTTTTATGCTGGCTTTATAGTGGTTTTATGCAGGGTTGTGCTGGCTTTATGCTGGCTTTATGCTGGCTTTATGCTGGCTTTATGTTGATTTCTGCTGGCTTAATATTGGCTTTATGCTGGCTTTATGCATGCTTTATGCTGGCTTTATGCTGGCTTTATGCTGGCGTTATGCTGGCTTTATAGTGGCTTTATGCTGGCTTTATGCAGGCTTTATGCAGGCTTTATGCTGGCTTTATGCTGGCTTTATAGTGGCGTTATACTGGCTTTATGGTGGCTTTATGCTGGTGTTATGCTGGCTTTATAGTGGTTTTATGCTGGCGTTATGCTGCCATTATGCAGGCTTTATGCTGGCTTTATAGTGGCGTTATACTGGCGTTATGCTGGCTTTATGCTGGCGTTATGCTGGCTTTATGCTGATTTATGCTGGCTTTATGCTGGCTTTATGCTGGCTTTATGCTGATTTATGCTGGCTTTATGCTGACTTTATGCTGGCTTTATGCTGGCGTTATGCTGGCTTTATGCTGATTTATGCTGGCTTTATGCTGGCTTTATGCTGGCTTTATGCTGCCGTTATGCTGGCATTATGCTGGCTTTATGCTGGCGTTATGCTGGCTTTATAATGGCGTTATGCTGGCATTATGCTGGCTTTATGCTGGCGTTATGCTGGCTTTATATTGACTTTATGCTGGCTTTATGCTGCCGTTATGCTGGCTTTATGCTGTCTTTATGCTGTCTTTATACTGGCTATATGCTGGCTTCATGCTGGCTTTATGCTGGCGTTATGCTGGCTTTATGCCATCTTTATAGTGGCGTTATGCTGGCTTTATGCTGGCTTTATGCTGGTGTTATGCTGGCTTTATAGTGGTTTTATGCAGGGTTATGCTGGCGTTATGCTGGCTTTATGCTGGCGTTATGCTGGCTTTATAATGGCTTTATGCTGGCTTTATGCTGGCTTTATGCTGATTTATGCTGTCTTAATATGCTGGCTTTATGCATGCTTTATGCTGGCTTTATGCTGGCTTTATGCTGGCGTTATGCTGGCTTTATAGTGGCTTAATGCTGGCTTTATGCAGGCTTTATGCAGGCTTTATGCTGGCTTTATGCTGGCTTTATAGTGGCGTTATACTGGCTTTATGGTGGCTTTATGCTGGTGTTATGCTGGCTTTATAGTGGTTTTATGCTGGCGTTATGCTGCCATTATGCTGGCTTTATGCTGGCTTTATAGTGGCGTTATACTGGCTTTATGGTGGCTTTATGCTGGTGTTATGCTGGCTTTATAGTGGTTTTATGCTGGCATTATGCTGCCATTATGCTGGCTTTATGCTGGCTTTATAGTGGCGTTATGCTGGCTTTATGCTGGCGTTATGCTGGCGTTATGCTGGCTTTATATTGGCTTTATGTTGGCTTTATGCTGGCGTTATGCTGGCTTTATGCTGGCTTTATGCTGGCGTTATGCTGGCTTTATGCTGGCGTTATGCTGGCTTTATGTTGGCTTTATGCTGGCGTAATGCTGGCTTTATGCTGGCTTTATGCTGGCGTTATGCTGTCTTTATGCTGGCGTTATGCTGGCTTTATGCTGGCTTTATGCTGGCTTTATGCTGGCGTTATGCTGGCTTTATGCTGGCGTTATGCTGGCTTTATGTTGGCTTTATGCTGGCGTAATGCTGGCTTTATGCTGGCTTTATGCTGGCGTTATGCTGTCTTTATGCTGGCGTTATGCTGGCTTTATGCTGGCTTTATGCTGGCTTTTTGCTGGATTTATGCTGGCTTTATGCTGGCGTTATGCTGGCTTTATGCTGATTTATGCTGGCTTTATGCTGGCTTTATGCTGGCTTTATGCTGGCTTTATGCTGCCGTTATGCTGGCATTATGCTGGCTTTATGCTGGCGTTATGCTGGCTTTATATTGGCTTTATGCTGGCTTTATGCTGCCGTTATGCTGGCTTTATGCTGGCTTTATGCTGTCTTTATGCTGGCTATATGCTGGCGTTTTGCTGGCGTTTTGCTGGCGTTATGCTGGCTTTTTGCTGGCTTTATGCTGGCTTTATGCTGGCGTTATGCTGGCTTTATGCTGTCTTAATGCTGGCGTTATGCCGGCTTTATGCTGATTTATGCTGGCTTTATGCTGGCTTTATGTTGGCTTTATGCTGGTGTTATGCTGGCTTTATAGTGGTTTTATGCAGGGTTATGCTGGAGTTATGCTGGCTTTGTGCTGGCGTTATGCTGGCTTTATGCTGACGTTTGGCTGGCGTTATGCTGGCTTTTTGCTGGCTTTATGCTGGTGTTATGCTGGCTTTATGCTGATTTATGCTGGCTTTATGCTGGCTTTATGTTGGCTTTATGCTGGCGTTATACTGATTTATGGTGGCTTTATGCTGGTGTTATGCTGGCTTTATGCTGGCGTAATACTGGCTTTATGGTGGCTTTATGTTGGTGTTATGCTGGTGTTATGCTGGCTTTATATTGGCTTTATGCTGGCTTCATGCTGGCGTTATGCTGGCTTTATAATGGCATTATGCTGGCGTTATGCTGGCTTAACGCTGGCGTTATGCTGGCTTTATATTGGCTTTATGCTGGTGTTATGCTGTCTTTATGCTGTCTTTATGCTGGTGTTATGCTGGCTTTATGCTGGCTTTTTGCTGGCTTTATGCTGGCCTTATGCTGGCGTTTTGCTGGCTTTATGATGGCTTAATGCTGGCTTTATGCTGGCTTTATGCTGGCGTAATGCTGGCTTTATGCTGGCTTTATGCTGGCGTTATGCTGGCTTTATGCTGGCGTTATGCTGGCTTTATGCTGGCGTTATGCTGGCTTTATGCTGGCTTTATGCTGGCGTAATGCTGGCTTTATGCTGGCTTTATGCTGGCGTTATGCTGGCTTTATGCTGTCTTTATGCTGGCGTTATGCTGGCTTTATGCTGGCTTTATGCTGGCTTTTTGCTGGCTTTATGCTGGCTTTATGCTGGCGTTATGCTGGCTTTATGCTGATTTATGCTGGCTTTATGCTGGCTTTATGCTGGCTTTATGCTGCCGTTATGCTGGCATTATGCTGGCTTTATGCTGATTTATGCTGGCTTTATGCTGGCTTTATGTTGGCTTTATGCTGGTTTTATGCTGGCTTTATAGTGGTTTTATGCAGGGTTGTGCTGGCTTTATGCTGGCTTTATTCTGGCTTTATGCTGGCTTTATGTTGATTTCTGCTGGCTTAATATTGGCTTTATGCTGGCTTTATGCATGCTTTATGCTGGCTTTATGCTGGCTTTATGCTGGTTTTATGATGGCAATATGCTGGCTTTATGCTGACGTTTTGCTGGCATTATGCTGGCTTTTTGCTGGCTTTATGCTGGTGTTATGCTGGCTTTATGCTGATTTATGCTGGCTTTATGCTGGCTTTATGCTGGCTTTATGCTGGCTTTATAATTGCTTTATGCTGGCGTTATGCTGGTTTTATGCTGGCATTATTCTGGCTTTATGCAGGCTTTATGCTGGCTTTATGCTGGCTTTATGCTGGTTTTATGATGGCAATGTGCTGGCTTTATGCTGGCTTTATGCTGGTGTTATGCTGGCTTTATAATGGCTATATAATGGCTTTATGCTGGCTTTATAATGGCTTTATGCTGGCTTTATATTGTCTTTATAATGGCTCTATAATGGCTTTATAATGGCTTTATAAAGGCTTCATGCTGGCTTTATAAGGCTTTATGCTGGCTTTATAATGGCTTTATAATGGCTTTATTCTGGCTTTATGCTGGCTTTATGCTGGCTTTATGCTGGCTTTATGCTGGCTTTATAGTGGCTTAATGCTGGTGTTATGCTGGCTTTATGCTGGCTTTATAATGGCTTTATGCTGGCTTTATGCTGGCTTTATAATGGCTTTATGCTGGCGTTATGCTGGCTTTATGCTGGCTTTATAATGTCGTTATGCTGGCGTTATGCTGGCTTTATAATGGCGTTATGCTGGCGTTATGCTGGCTTTATGCTGGCTTTATGCTGGCTTTATAATGGCTTTATTCTGGCTTTATGCTGGCTTTATGCTGGCGTTATGCTGGTAGATCAGTGACACAACATCTCCATTTGATCCATTTTAAATCTCGGCTGTAGCACAACAACATGTGGAAAAAGTAAAAGGGTGTGAATACTTTCTGAAGGCTTTATATTGGCTTTCTGAAGGCGCTGTATCTTACATCATAAGGACAGGATACACTAAGCTTCGCCGGGTATAGGATAATTATATTCTAGGATACATTTGGCCTTTGAAATCATCATGAATAAGATTACATTGACAGAGGGGGACCTGAAGTTTTCCATCATGTTCATTCGTTTGTGCGGTGGCTTAATATGGCTAATTTGTTCAAAACAGTGTCCTATACAGTAATGAGTTAGTGTGAGATAAACAGATTGTACTAGGCTGAGGTACCCTACCCTGCATTGGAGAATCTTCTTTTGATCTCACAGAGAGAAAATATCTCTAATCATGTGTGATTGGGGTTGATATCCACCTATCTGTCTGTCTGTCTGTCCTACCCTACCCAGGTTAATCAGACTCTTCAGGCTTCTGGCTGTAATGAAGGACTCTTGAACCTCCCGGTATATTCAGAGTATCCCATCCATCTACTGCTGATTGTGCCTTAGCCATAATACCTCAAGTATTACCTGAAGTACCAACACATGACAAGTTGGGCTATATTCTGGTTTAGAGTCTAAAGGGGGAATCAGTGTTTGTCTCATCTAAGGCATACGGAGCTCACCAAGACAAGGACTGGGTACATTGCAGGTTATAGGTTTGAGGACTGGACGTATTGAAGGTTATAGGTTTGAGGACTGGACATATTGATGGTTATAGGTTTGAGGACTGGACATATTGTAGGTTATTGGTTTGAGGACTGGACATATTGAAGGTTATAGGTTTGAGGACTGGACATATTGAAGGTTATAGGTTTGAGGACTGGACATATTGAAGGTTATAGGTTTGAGGACTGGACATATTGATGGTTATAGGTTGAGGAGCAGCAGAAGGACTTGGTTATCTATCTACCTATCTACCTACCTACCTACCTACATACTTACCTACCTATCAGCTTGATGTTCAACACTTTGACAGTAAGTCATTGTAACCCTGACAGTAAGTAATTGTAACCCTGACAGTAAGTCATTGTAACCCTGACAGCAAGTCACTGTAACCCTGACAGTAAGTCATTGTAACCCTGACAGTAAGTCATTGTAACCCTGACAGTAAGTCAATGTAGCCCTGACAGTAAGTCATTGTAACCCTGACAGTAAGTCTTTGTAGCCTTGACAGTAAGTCATTGTAGCCCCGACAGTAAGTCGTTGTAGCCCTGACAGTAAGTCATTGTAACCCCAACAGTAAGTCATTGTAGCCCTGACAGTAAGTCATTGTTACCCCAACAGTAAGTAATTGTAACCCTGACAGTAAGTCATTGTAACCCTGACAGTAAGTCAATGTAACCCCGACAGTAAGTCACTGTAACCCCGACAGTAAGTCATTGTAACCCTGACAGTAAGTCATTGTAGCCCTGACAGTAAGTCAATGTAACCCCGACAGTAAGTCATTGTAACCCTGACAGTAAGTCACTGTAACCCTGACAGTCAGTCATTGTAACCCCGACAGTAAGTCATTGTAGCCCTGACAGTAAGTCAATGTAACCCCGACAGTAAGTCATTGTAACCCTGACAGTAAGTCACTGTAACCCTGACAGTCAGTCACTGTAACCCTGACAGTAAGTCATTGTAACCCTGACAGTAAGTCATTGTAGCCCTGACAGTAAGTCATTGTAACCCTGACAGTAAGTCATTGTAACCCTGACAGTAAGTTACTGTAACCCCGACAGTAAGTCAATGTAACCCCAACAGTAAGTCATTGTAACCCTGACAGTAAGTCATTGTAACCCTGACAGCAAGTCACTGTAACCCTGACAGTAAGTCATTGTAACCCTGACAGTAAGTCATTGTAACCCTGACAGTAAGTCATTGTAACCCTGACAGTAAGTCACTGTAACCCTGACAGTAAGTCATTGTAACCCTGACAGTAAGTCACTGTAACCCTGACAGTCAGTCATTGTAACCCTGACAGTAAGTCATTGTAGCCCTGACAGTAAGTCAATGTAACCCCGACAGTAAGTCATTGTAACCCTGACAGTAAGTCACTGTAACCCTGACAGTCAGTCATTGTAACCCTGACAGTAAGTCATTGTAACCCTGACAGTAAGTCATTGTAGCCCTGACAGTAAGTCATTGTAACCCTGACAGTAAGTTACTGTAACCCTGACAGTAAGTCATTGTAACCCCAACAGTAAGTCATTGTAACCCTGACAGTAAGTCATTGTAACCCTGACAGTAAGTCATTATAACCCTGACAGCAAGTCACTGTAACCCTGACAGTAAGTCATTGTAACCCTGACAGTAAGTCATTGTAACCCTGACAGTAAGTCATTGTAACCCTGACAGTAAGTCACTGTAACCCTGACAGTAAGTCATTGTAACCCTGACAGTAAGTCATTGTAACCCTGACAGTAAGTCATTGTAACCCTGCCAGTAAGTCACTGTAACCCTGACAGTAAGTCATTGTAACCCTGACATTATGTCATTGTAACCCTGACAGTAAGTCATTGTAACCCTGACAGTAAGTCACTGTAACCCTGACAGTAAGTCATTGTAACCCTGACAGTAAGTCAATGTAACCCTGACAGTAAGTCACTGTAACCCTGACAGTAAGTCATTGTAACCCTGACAGTATGTCATTGTAACCCTGACAGTAAGTCATTGTAACCCTGACAGTAAGTCACTGTAACCCTGACAGTAAGTCATTGTAACCCTGACAGTAAGTCAATGTAACCCTGACAGTAAGTCACTGTAACCCTGACAGTAAGTCATTGTAACCCTGACAGTAAGTCATTGTAACCCTGACAGTAAGTCACTGTAACCCTGACAGTAAGTCACTGTAACCCTGACAGTAAGTCACTGTAACCCTGACAGTAAGTCATTGTAACCCTGACAGCAAGTCACTGTAACCCTGACAGTAAGTCATTGTAACCCTGACAGTAAGTCATTGTAACCCTGACAGCAAGTCACTGTAACCCTGACAGTAAGTCATTGTAACCCTGACAGTAAGTCATTGTAACCCTGACAGTAAGTCATTGTAACCCTGACAGTAAGTCACTGTAACCCTGACAGTAAGTCATTGTAACCCTGACAGTAAGTCATTGTAACCCTGACAGTAAGTCATTGTAACCCTTCCAGTAAGTCACTGTAACCCTGACAGTAAGTCATTGTAACCCTGACAGTATGTCATTGTAACCCTGACAGTAAGTCATTGTAACCCTGACAGTAAGTCACTGTAACCCTGACAGTAAGTCATTGTAACCCTGACAGTAAGTCAATGTAACCCTGACAGTAAGTCACTGTAACCCTGACAGTAAGTCATTGTAACCCTGACAGTATGTCATTGTAACCCTGACAGTAAGTCATTGTAACCCTGACAGTAAGTCACTGTAACCCTGACAGTAAGTCATTGTAACCCTGACAGTAAGTCAATGTAACCCTGACAGTAAGTCACTGTAACCCTGACAGTAAGTCATTGTAACCCTGACAGTAAGTCATTGTAACCCTGACAGTAAGTCACTGTAACCCTGACAGTAAGTCATTGTAACCCTGACAGTAAGTCACTGTAACCCTGACAGTAAGTCATTGTAACCCTGACAGTAAGTCACTGTAACCCTGACAGTAAGTCATTGTAACCCTGACAGTAAGTCATTGTAACCCTGACAGTAAGTCATTGTAGCCCTGACAGTAAGTCATTGTAACCCTGACAGTATGTCATTGTAACCCTGACAGTAAGTCACTGTAACCCTGACAGTAAGTCATTGTAACCCTGACAGTAAGTCATTGTAACCCTGACAGTAAGTCATTGTAACCCTGACAGTAAGTCATTGTAACCCTGACAGTAAGTCATTGTAACCCTGACAGTAAGTCACTGTAACCCTGACAGTAAGTCATTGTAACCCTGACAGTAAGTCACTGTAACCCTGACAGTAAGTCATTGTAACCCTGACAGTAAGTCATTGTAACCCTGACAGTTCAAGACCAGCCACAAGTGTTTGGTGATATCTTTAAACCAAGCTCCTCTTGAGCATCAAACATCAGCAGCAGCCCTGGATGTTTAATGACTGTCTACTGTGTCCAAAATGGCACCCTATTCCCTATATAGTACACTGATTTTGACCAGGGCCCTGTAGGGAATGGAGTTCACTATGTAGGGAATAGGGTGCCATTTGGGACGAATAAAGACTTTATCTTGTGAACGATGTGGGAGCGCTCAAACCCTTCAAAGTGACCAAGCATTTAACCCAGATCTTACAGGGTAGATCCAACACAATACAGGCCACGTGCAGTCTAATTGAATATTCAGCTAATAAGGGAAATTGCTGTCTGAGAAATCAAACACAGGGGCGACGTCCCACATGGCCCCCTATTCCCTGTAGGGCACTACTCAGTGCTCTGGTCTAAAGTAGTGCACTATATAGGGAATAGGGGGGCCATGTGGGACACAACCCAGGTGTTCTCTTGGATCTTGTCTGGAGCACCCACCGCTGCTACATTAATAAAGATGGGGCAGCAACACAAAAAGAACCTGAGAGAGAGAGAGAGAGAGAGAGAGAGAGAGAGGCAGAGACGATGAGAGAGGTGGAGGCTATTCAAATAGCTACACAAAGAAATGGGGACTCGCTCCATGGCCAAATGTCTTTTTTCATTCTTAACTGTCTCTTAGAAATGAGAAGAGGAGGGTTTCCTGAAATTTTCAATCTAATTTCTTCTTTGCATAACCTCCATGACACCTATTAATTTACTGGCAGGTTGGATGCCCTGCCTCATACATAGCCCTCCTTATAGTCCCTGCTCTTTTGATCACAGGTTTGGTGTTTGATACCATAGAAGTGAAAGAAAGGGGTTGAAAACAATATCCTGTTGTAATTATGAAATATACTCAGAGGCCGTTCACGAAAATGGTTCGCTCCTACAGACAGTGAGTCACGTGGCCGTGGCTTGCTATATAAAGCAGGCAGACAGGCATCGAGGCATCGAGGCATTCAGTTACTGTTCGATTAAATGTTAGGATGGGCTAAACGAGTAACCTAAGCGACTTTGAGCATGCTATGATATTCGGTGGAAGGCGCGCCATTTCCAGTATCTCAGAAACTATTTTCACTCATGACAGTGTCTTGGGTTGACCAAGAATGGTGCGACAAACTAAAAGCATCTAGTTAGTGGCAGTCCTGAGAGGTCGAAGGACAATGGCAAGAATCGTGCAAGCTAACAGGAGGGCTACAAACAGCGGCACAGTACAACAGTGGTGTGTAGAATGGCATCTCGGGAACGCACAACTCGTCGGTCCTTGTCACGGATGGGCTGTTGCAGCAGACGACCACACCGGGTTCCACTCCTATCAGCTAAAAACAAGAAGAAGCGGCTCCAGTGGGCACGCCATCACCAACACTGGATAATTGAGGAGTGGAAAAACATTGCCTCGTCCATGGCCCCATCTGGCCTGCTGTCAACGGTACAACGTTGCCATGCCCCGAATAATTCAGGCTGTTCTGTAGTCAAAGGGTTGTCCGACCCGGTACTAGATGGGTATAACTAATAAACAGGCCACTGAGTGTACAGTTGAAGTCGGAAGTTTACATACACCTTAGCCAAATACATTTAAACTCAGTTTTTCACAATTCCTGACATTTAATCCTAGTAAAAAATTCCCTGTTTTAGGTCAGTTAGGATCACCACTTTATTTTATGAATGTGAAATGTCAGAATAATAGTAGAGAGAATAATTTATTTCAGCTTTTATTTATTTCATCACATTCCCAGTGGGTCAGATGTTTACATACACTCAATTAGTATTTGGTAGCATTGCCTTTAAATTGTTTAACTTGGTTCAAACGTTTCGGGTAGCCTTCCACAAGCTTCCCACAATAAATTGGGTGAATTTTGGCCCATTCCTCCTGACAGAGCTGGTGTAACTGAGTCAGGTTTGTAGGCCTCCTTGCTCGCACACGCTTTTTCAGTTCTGCCCACAAATGTTCTATAGGATTGAGGTCAGGGCTTTGTGATGGCCACTCCAATACCTTGACTTTGTTGTCCTTAAGCCATTTTTCCACAACTTTGGAGGTATGCTTGGGGTCATTGTCCATTTGGAAGACCATTTGCGACCAAGCTTTAACTTCCTGACTAATGTCTTGAGATGTTGCTTCTATATTTCCACATCATTTTCCTTCCTCATGATGCCATCTATTTTGTGAAGTGCACCAGACCCTCCTGCAACAAAGCACCCCCACAGCATGATGCTGCCACCCCCGTGCTTCATGGTTGTGATGGTGTTCTTCGACTTGCAAGCCCCCCTTTTTCCTCCAAACATAACGATGGTCATTATGGCCAAACAGTTCTATTTTTGTTTCATCAGACCAGAGGACATTTCTCCAAAAAGTACGATCTTTGTCCCCATGTGCCGTTGCAAACCGTAGTCTGGCTTTTTTATGGCGGTTTTGGAGCAGTGGCTTTTTCCTTGCTGAGCGACCTTTCAGGTTATGTCGATATAGGACTCGTTTTACTGTGGATATAGATACTTTTGTACCTGTTTCCTCAAGCATCTTCACAAGGTCCTTTGCTGTTGTTCTGGGATTGATTTGCACTTTTCGCACCAAGAACAGAATGCGTCTTCTTCCTAAGCGGTATGACGGTCTGCGTGGTCCCATGGTGTTTATACTTGCGTACTATTGTTTGTACAGATGAACGTGGTACCTTCAGGCATTTGGAAATTGCTCCCAAGGATGAACCAGACTTGTGGAGGTCTACCATTTTTTTTCTGAGGTCTTGGCTGATTTATTTTTATTTTCCCATGATGTCAAGCAAAGAGGCACTGAGTTTGAAGGTAGTTCTTGAAATACATCCACATGTACACTTCCAATTGACTCAAATGATGTGAATTAGCCTATCAGAAGCTTTTAAAGCCATGACATCATTATCTGGAATTTTCCAAGCTGTTTAAAGGCACAGTCAACTTAGTGTATGTAAACTTCTGTCCCACTGGAATTGTGATACCGTGAATTATAAATCAAATAATCTGTCTGTAAACAATTACTTGTGTCATGCACAAAGTAGATGTCCTAACCGACTTGCCAAACTATAGTTTGTTAACAGGAAATGTGTGGAGTGGTTGAAAAACAAGTTTTAATGTCTCCAACCTAAATGTATGTAAAGTTCCGACATCAACTGTATATAACCCTCAAGATGTAGAATATTTTAATTGGTATATTACCTTTTGTCGTTGGGGGCATTTTGTAAATTATTATTTTGTTTTTGTATAATGGATTGATATTATACTGCCCTTTCACCTATATGTCTAAGGTGATTTTGCTCTCACTCCATTATAATTTAATTTGCATTTGGGGCTAGGACTCTAAGCAAGCAGTGATCATAGACTAAGCTTTTTACAGCTTTACTCTAATCTGCTCTTAGCTTCCATTGTCCTTTATCATTCACATTATCTTTGTATGCCCAGATGTTACCAGTCATTTATTTACATGGTTTAGTTGCTATACAACAGGGAACCTCAACCTCCTCCCTTCAACAACAGGGATCTTGAAACCCCTACCTTCAACAACATGAAGTTTGTTCTGAAGTGTCTGTCTTATATCTGAGAGATATAAGAAATATACTTGTTTCTTGTGGACTACAAACTATTGAATTAATACTTTAAGTGTTTTAGTGCTAGCCTGTAAGCTCAAGACTTGACCCATGTCTGAACAAGTTCTCGGTTTTGCTCTACGACCTCCTCAAACGTCTTGGGACTCGTCGTAAGTCGGTACAGCCGATCTGCCAACTTCTGTCTGTAGCATCCAAACAGTTTGGCTACACACCAATATGACCCCTCTGTGGAAAGGTGAGACTCTCATGAACATGTACATGTCAGTTTTTTTGCTATAGGATGCCCACAGGCCTCACAAGACTCGCCAACAAACTTCATAATGGCCCCGTGTTGCTCAGTTGGTAGAGCATGGCTTTTGCAATGCCAGGGTTGTGGGTTCGATTCCCACGGGGGGCCAGTATGATTTTTTGATTTTTTTTTTTTATGTAATAATCACAGAAAAACACACACGTGAAAGCTTAATTACATAAAGTAATATTAGTGAGAATTTAGCCATAATATAAACTGAAATGGTGAATAAAATATATTTGAAAAGTCTAAAACAATTAAAGACATTGAGATGAAGCCGCCACTATGTGTGGATTTATTTCTCAAAGATTTTGATATTTCTTTCTGTGTCTATTGTCAAATGTTTTTAGATTTGATTGGTAAAATGGCATATTATTACAAACCTTGATATCATCAAAATCATAACATAACATCTGGTCTGCATGCGACTCAACAAGACACATTTGTAGGAAATAGGCTATTCATTGCCTTTCTTGCTTGTGTAGATAGGGCCTAGTCATTGCCTAGTTTACATGTTTTCGGGTTTTTTTGCCTTGGGCTTCAGGGCTGGTATTATAAGCAATTTTACATTACTTGTTTATAATAATAATAGGCATTTAATTTGTTATTTCACTGCTAAATTTGACTAAATTTGACCTTCAAGATATTTAATGTTAAAAACATTCTGCGACTCTGCGAATGGTGGTACTCAAGAGCTTTTGACTGTGATTTGGTGGAACATCCCGGAACAGAAAAGGTTGGGACTATTGCATTTGCAGAGGTATGTTTTTGTAGTTGTGACGTTGTTGCTCTCACTAAATCCTAACCTCAACCCTAATTAATCCAGTATTTTGAGTTATTTATGGTCCAGCTGGTCCTTACTGCAGTAGAGGGCAGTCTTACACCAACTTGGAGGGAGAGTTGGAGGAGGCAGAAACAGTCCCTTGCATGCACTGTACTGTACTCCTCCCACCGCAGCCATTCTGAACCTTGTCAAATGATGCTATCTGTATAGGTACACATTTAGTTTCCTACTTGTATGGTTTCATATAGGTACAGTGGCTTGCGAAAGTATTCACCCCCCTTGGCATTTTTCCTATTTTGTTGCCTTACAACCTGGAATTGAAATTGATTGTTGGGGGGTTTGTATCATTTGATTTACACAACATGCCTACCCCTTTCAAGATGCATAATATTTTTTATTGTGAAATAAACAAGAAATAAGAAGAAAAAAAAACAGAAAACCTGCGTGCATAACTATTCACCCCCCCCAAAGTCAATACTTTGTAGTGCCACTTTTTACAGCAATTACAGCTGCAAGTCTCTTGGGGTATGTCTCTATAAGCTTGGCACATCTAGCCCACAGCATGATGCTGCCACCACCATGCTTCACTGTGGGGATGGTGTTCTCGGGGTAATGAGAGGTGTTGGGTTTGCGCCAGACATAGCGATTTCCTTGATGGCCAAAAAGCTCAATTTTAGTCTCATATGACCAGAGTACCTTCTTCCATATGTTTGGGGAGTCTCCCACTTGCCTTTTGGCGAACACCAAACGTGTTTGCTTATTTGTTTCTTTAAGCAATGGCTTTTTTCTGGCCACTCTTTCGTAAAGCCAAGCTCTGTGGAGTGTACGGCTTAAAGTGGTCCTATGGACAGATACTCCAATCTCCACTGTGGAGCTTTCCAGCTCCTTCAGGGTTATCTTTGGTCTCTTTGTTGCCTCTCTGATTAATGCCCTCCTTGCCTGGTCCGTGAGTTTTGGTGGGCGGCCCTCTCTTGGCAGGTTTGTTTTGGTGCCATATTCTTTCCAATTTTTAATAATGGATTTAATGGTGCTCTGTGGGATGTTCAAAGTTTCAGATATTTTTTTATAACCAACCCTGATCTTTATTTCTCCACAACTTTGTCCCTGACCTGTTTGGAGAGCTCCTTGGTCTTCATGGTGCCGCTTGCTTGGTGGTGCCCCTTGCTTAGTGGTGTTGCAGACTCTGGGGCCTTTCAGAACAGGTGTATATATACTGAGATCATGTGACAGATCATGTGACACTTAGATTGCACACAGGTGGACTTTATTTAACTAATTATGTGACTTCTGAAGGTAATTGGTTGCACCAGATCTTATTTAGGGGCTTCATATCAAAGGGGGTGAATACATATGCACGCACCATATTTATTTTTTAGACGTTTTTGAAACAAGTCATTTTTTTTCATTTCACTTCACCAATTTGGACTATTTTGTGTATGTCCGTTACATGAAATCCAAATAAAAATCCATTTAAATTACAGGTTGTAATGCAACAAAATAGGAAAAACGCCAAGGGGGATGAATACTTTTGCAAGGCATTGTACATATTTACATTTTACATTTACATTTTTAGTCATTTAGCAGACGCTCTTATCCAGAGCGACTTACAGGAGCAATTAGGGTTAAGTGCCTTGCTCAAGGGCACATCGACAGATTTTTCACCTAGTCGGCTCGGGGATTAGAACCAGTGACCTTTTAGTTTCCTACTTTTTTTTTTTTTTGTATGGTTTCGTGTTCATTTTTTGTTTCATATTTACTATCATACGTGTTTCATACAGGTAGATATTTACTGGAACAAATGAAGGAAGTTGTGAATGATTGCCTAGATTAGTTCCTGCTTAAAATGGTTAACTACACTACATTATACGTTTTGGGCATCAAACCTTATGTTTTTATATATGTATTGCATATATTTACATATAGTATATACTGTATTTATTCAGAGATTAAAGACTAATTCTACAGATCAATCTATTGATAGTACAGACTGAAAACTGACAGTCACAGCTTCACATGCTCTTTACCAAAAAAATACTACTGGTAGTTTAGAAAACAAAATTACTTGCAGTATACTCTTCTAGTGTTTATGTAGGCCTACTTTTACTGTAAGATGTCCTGAAAAGTTTCTGCCAAATAACATGTATTATTATTATTATTTTGGTTCTTTTGGATAACTGACAATAAACTCTCTCTATTCTATCCGTATCGTGGAAGTCCAGCATTACAGAGTGATTGTGGTCCTCTGTAGCTCAGCTGGTAGAGCACGGCGGTTGTAACGCCAGGGTAGTGGGTTCGATCCCCGGGACCACCCCATACACAAAAAAAAAATAATGTATGCACACATGACTGTAAGTCGCTTTGGATAAAAGCGTCTGCTAAATTATTATTGAAATTTAAAGGAAATGCTGCATATGTCGGCTCATTTGGAAATGACCTTTAAAATTGAACAGAGCCCTAGGTGTTTTGGATAACTTACCTACTGTATAGTCCTTACTGACTGTGTGACTGAGCCCTTGTTAAACGGATAGTTTGGCAAATTTAAAAACAGTGGCCAGGGAAACTAAACCAAAGCATGGATTGCTGTCATACCTTGTCCACAGACTGCTTACAGGGTAAGGAAACCAGTATGTCATTTTGGTAAACTATCCGTTTTAAAAGCCAGTCACTTCAGACCTGCAACAGAAATCCGCTGATGTCATCACCTTTAGGGCCGACGCCGAAAACAGTGACGATGATCGATCTACGGTAAGTCGAGGAAGGAGTTGATTTTTTGTATATGACAATGAAGTATTATTATGATTACTGTAAAAATGTGTTGGCACCTTCAATTAGTTTATGTTATTTTTATTTAACCTTTATTTAACTAGGCACATTCTTCTTTACAAACACGGCCTCCTAAGAGGCAAAAGGCCTCCTGCTGGGACGGGGACTGGGATTAAAAATAAAAAAGTAGGACAAAACACACATCATGGCAAGAGATGTGAGAGAATTCTTGCACATTTTCTCAGAACAAATATATTTCTAACCCTAACCAATCAGAACTCCCATACCTACCCCTCGCGATGAAGGCAGCCAAATCGGTGATTGCCAACAAGGGTACAGAATGAAAACGTATGCACTCACTAACTGTAAGTCGCTCTGGATAAGAGCGTCTGCTAAATGACTAAAATTTAAAAAAATTAAAAATGTTTTTGCCACCAAGTACTAAGTCATGTTTTGCAGACGGTTCAAATACTTATTTCCCTCATTAAAATGCAAATCAATTTATAACATTTTTGACATGCGTGTTTCTGGATTGTTGTTGTTGTTATTCTGTCTCTCACTGTTCAAATAAACCTACCATTAAAATTATAGACTGATCATGTCTTTGTCAGTTGGCAAACGTACAAAAACAGCAGGGGATCAAATACTTTTTTCCCTCACTGTAGCAACCGCTTGGAATACAGTGGGGAAAAAAAGTATTTAGTCAGCCACCAATTGTGCAAGTTCTCCCACTTAAAAAGATGAGAGAGGCCTGTAATTTTCATCATAGGTACACGTCAACTATGACAGACAAAATGAGAAAAAAAATCCAGAAAATCACATTGTAGGATTTTTAATGAATTTATTTGGAAATTTCAGCATGACAATGATCCCAAACACACCGCCCGGGCAACGAAGGAGTGGCTTCGTAAGAAGCATTTCAAGGTCCTGGAGTGACCTAGCCAGTCTCCAGATCTCAACCCCATAGAAAATCTTTGGAGGGAGTTGAAAGTCCGTGTTGCCCAGCGACAGCCCCAAAACATCACTGCTCTAGTGGAGATCTGCATGGAGGAATAGGCCAAAATACCAGCAACAGTGTGTAAAAACAAAGGGTATATAACAAAGTATTGAGAAACTTTTGTTATTGACCAAATACTTTTTTTCCACCATAATTTGCAAATAAATTCATTAAAAATCCTACAATGTGATTATCTGGATTTTTTTTTTCTCATTTTGTCTGTCATAGTTGACGTGTACCTATGATGAAAATTACAGGCATCTCTCATCGTTTTAAGTGGGAGAACTTGTACAATTGATGGCTGACTAAATACTTTTTTCCCCCACTGTATAAGGTATGGAAAATGATAGAGAGATTATTAGATAAAGTAAGATTATAGAAAAAAACTAATGGGAAATGAATGTTTGTGTTTCAATATACTAAATGTTCAGTGACTGTGAGTATATTTAGGTGGTTTAAAGTATTAAATCTTGCCAATCCATTCATTATTCTACTAACTATGACTGAGTGTGAGACATGTTTTCCATAATGTACGCTTCATGAATATACAATCGAACAAACGACACCAGTGTGTTTCACCATTTATTGAGTACGGAGACAAATTAGCAAAAGGTGTCTCAAGCAGGACATTTACATTGACATTTTAGTAATTTAGCAGACACTCTTATCCAGAGCGACTTACAGTTAGTGCATTCATCTTAAGATAGCTAGGTGGGACAACCACATATCACAGGCATAGTAAGTACACTTTTTTTCTCAAAGTAGTTGTCAGCAAAGTCAGAGCTAGAAAGGTCGGGAGTGGAGGGGTCAAGTGATGGTTCAGGAAAGTGTTTGTTGAGGAGAAGGATTATTTATGAAACTCTTTGAAGAGGTAGGATTTCAGGTGCTTTTGGAAGATGGGCAGATACTCTGCTGTCCTAGCTTCAGGGGGACGCTGGTTCTGCCACTGGGGTGCCAGGACAGAGATTAGCTTTGACTGGGCTGAGCGGGAGCTGCCCTCCTGTAGGGGTGGGAGGGTCAAGAAACCAGAGGTGGCAGAACAGAGTACTCGGGTTGGGGTGTAGGGTTTGAGCATAGCCTGAAGGTAGGGAGGGGCAGTTCCTCTTGCTGCTCCATAGGCAAGTACCATGGTCTTGTAGTGGATGTGAGCTTCGACTGGAAGCCAGTGGAGTGTGCGGAGGAGCAGGGTAACATGGGAGAACTTGGGAAGGTTGAACACCAGCTGGGCTGCAGCGTTCTCGATAAGTTAAAGGGGTTTAATGGCACAAGTGGGGAGCCCAGCCTACAGTGAGTTGCAGTAGTCCAGACGGGAGATGACAAGTGGCTGGATTAGGACCTGCGCTGCTTCCTGTGTGATGTAGGGTCGTACTCTACGGATGTTGTAGAGCACGAACCTGCAGGAGCGAGTCACTGCTTTGATATTTGCTGAAAACGACAGGGTGTTGTCCAGAGTCATGCTAAGGTTCTTTAGTCTCTGGGAGGGGGACACCGTGGAGTTGTCAACCGTGATGGTGATGTCTTAGAAGTGGACAGGCCTTCCCCGGGAGGAAGAGCAGCTCCATCTTGTCCAGGTTGAGCTTGAGGTGGTGGGTCGACATCCAAGCTGAGATATCTTCCAGGCACGCAGAGATGCGTGTCGCCACCTGGGTGTCAGAAGGGGGTAAGGAGAAAAGTAGTTGAGTGTCTTCCGCATAGCAATGATAGGAGAGACCATGTGAGGATATGATGGAGCCGAGTGACTTGGTGTATAGAGTGAAGAGGAGAGGGCCTAGAACCGAGCCCTGGGGGACACCAGTAGTGAGAGTATGTGGTTGAGACACAGATCCTCTCCACGTCACCTGGTAGGAGCAGGCTGCCAGGTAGGATGCAATCCAAGAGTGTGCAGAGCTTGAGATCTAGGAGGATGAGAACAGAGGAGAGAGTGTCAGCTTTGGCAGTGCAGAGAGCAGTATTTGAAGTATTTAAATATAGTGTAACCTACCAATAAGAAAGCTTGACTTGGGTGGGGTGGGGTAAAGCTTGGCTTGGGTGGGGTGGGGTAAAGGGGGGAGAAAACAAGGAGGGGAAGGCCGTCAGACACTTCTCTTCTCTTAATACAAACTGACCACAATCCTTAAGTGGCAGTCTTTCTCCAATGTATGTACAATGACATAATCCACAGACTTTTGGTACATTAGGAGAAAAGCTCTTAAAAGGCATAGCGCCTCAAAGTACTTTACTACTTTACTTTAATGTTTTTTGTGTATTTTCTGTTCAATGTTTGCTCAGCCTACATGCTCACATGCTCTATACATGTAATGTATACAATAACGATGTATTCTTACTATGACTCGCCCAAGCCAAGCTTTACCCCACCCCACCCCACCCCACCCCACCAAGCTTTTCCCAACCTGCCCGTCCTTACCTTGTCGATCCAAACCAAGCTTGTCCCTAGCTCCAATCTTTGCCCACCATTAACCACCCAAGCCAATCTTGTCCTCCCATCCTTTCCCACCCTCCCTACCTCTCAGACACACTCTCACCCATCAACTTGCATCAACTCTCATTCATTCCCACCCAACATATACCCTATGCATCCACACACCCCATTCTCTCCCACCCTCCAACACATATTCATATTCCCCATCCCTCACTCTTCCCTCACCCTCGCATTCATATACACAAACACACACACACACACACACACACACACACACACACACACACACACACACACACACACACACACACACACACACACAAGAAGTCTGGAGGTTTTGCTCGCCTGAGGTAGAGTATCTCATGATAAGCTATAGACCACACTATTTACCAAGAGACTTTTCATCTATATTTTTCGTAGCTATCTATTTACCATCACAAACCGATGCTGGCACTAAGACCGCACTCAATGAGCTGTATAAGGCCATAAGCAAACAGGAAAACGCTCATCCAGAGGCAGCGTTCCTAGTGGTCGGGGACTTTAATGCAGAGAAACTTAAATCCGTTCTACCTAATTTCTACCAGCATGTTAAATGTGCAACCAGAGGAAAAAAAAACTCTAGACCACCTTTACTCCACACACAGAGACGCATACAAAGCTCTCCCTCGCCCTCCATTTGGCAAATCTGACTATAATTATATCCTTCTGATTCCTGCTTATAAGCAAAAACTAAAGCAGGAAGCACCAGTGACTCGGTTAATAAAAAACTGGTCAGATGACGCAGATGCTAAGCTACAGGACTGTTTTGCTAGCACAGACTGGAATATGTTCCGGGATTCTTCAGATGGCATTGAGGAGGACACCACATCAGTCACTGGCTTCATCAATAAGTGCATCAATGACGTCATCCCCACAGTGACCGTACGTACATACCCCAACCAGAAGCCATGGATTACAGGCAACATCCGCACTGAGCTAAAGGGTAGAGCTGCCGCTTTCAAGGAGCGGGACTCTAACCCGGACGCTTATAAGAAATCCCGATATGCCCTCAGACGAACCATCTAACAGGCAAAGAGTCAATACAGGACTAAGATTGAATCGTACAACACCGGCTCTGATGCTCGTTGGATGTGGCAGGGCTTGAAAACTATGACAGACTACAAAGGGAAGCACAGCCGCGAGCTGCCCAGTGACACAAGCCTACCAGACGAGCTAAATCACTTCTATGCTCGCTTTGAGGCAAGCAACACTGAAGCATGCATGAGAGCACTAGCTGTTCCAGATGACTATGTGATCATGCTCTCCGTAGCCGATGTGAGTAAGACTTTTAAGCTGGTCAACATTCACAAGTCCGCAGGGCCAGACGGATTACCAGGACGTGTACTCTGAGCATGTGCTGACCAACTGGCAAGTGTCTTCACTGACATTTTCAACATGTCCCTGACTGAGTCTGTAATACCAACATGTTTCAAGCAGAACACCACAGTCCCTGTGCCCAAGGACACTAAGATAACCTGCCTAAATGAATACCGACCCGTAGCACTCACGTCTGTAGCCATGAAGTGCTTTGAATGGCTGGTCATGGCTCACATCAACACCATTACCCCCAGAAACCCTAGACACACTCCAATTTGCATACCGCCCCAACAGATCCACAGATGATGCAATCTCTATTGCACTCCACACTGCCCTTTCCCACCTGGACAAGAGGAACACCTACGTGAGAATGCTATTCATTGACTACAGCTCAGCGTTCAACACCATAGTGCCCTCAAAGCTCATCACTAAGCTAAGGATCCTGGGACTAAACACCTCCCTCTGCAACTGGATCCTGGACTTCCTGACGGGCCGCCCCCAGGTGGTAAGGGTAGGTAAAAACACATCTGCCACACTGATCCTCAACACGGGGGCCCCTCAGGGGTGCGTGCTCAGTCCCCTCCTGTACTCCCTGTTCACCCATGACTGCATGGCCAGGCACGACTCTTACACCATCATTAAGTTTGCCGACGACACAACAGTGGTAGGCCTGATCACCGACAACGATGAGACAGCCTATAGGGAGGAGGTCAAAGACCTGGCCGTGTGGTGCTAGGATAACAACCTCTCCCTCAACGTGATCAAGACAAAGGAGATGATTGTGGACTACAGGAAAAAAAAGAGGACTGAGCACGCCCCCATTCTCATCGACAGGGCTGTAGTGGAACAGGTCGAGAGCTTAAAGTTCCCCGGTGTCCACATCACTAAGGAATTAACATGGTCCACACACACCAACACAGTCGTGAAGAAGGCACGACAATGCCTCTTCCCCCTCAGGAGGCTGAAAATATTTGGCATGAGCCCTCAGATCCTCAAAAATGTATACAGCTGCATCATTGAGAGCATCTTGACTGGCTGCGTTACCGCTTGGTATGGCAACTGCTTGGCATTCGACCGCAAGGCGCTTCAGAGGGTAGTCCGTACGGCCCAGTACATCACCGTCAACCAGGACCTCTATACCCTAAATATTGTCAAATACTCCAGCCACCATAGACTATCATATCTGTTGCTGCACTGGAAGTGGTAGCGATGCAACCAAGTCTGGAAACAACAGCACCCTGAATAGCTTCTACCCCCAAGCCATAAGAATGGTAAATACACTGAAAAAATATATAAATGCAACATGCAGCAATTTCTAAGATTTTACTGAGTTACAGTTTATATAAGGAAATCAGTCAACTGAAATAAATTCATTAGCCCCTAATCTATGAATTTCACATTACTGGGAATACAGATATGCATCTGTTGGTCACAGACACTTTAAAAAAAGGTAGGGGCGTGGATCAGAAATCCAGTCAGTTTCTGGTGTGACCACCATTTGACTCATGCAGCGCGACACATCTCCTTTGCATAGAGTTGATAAGGCTGTTGATTGTGGCCTGTGGAATGTTGTCTCACTCCTCTTCAATGGCTGTGCGAAGTTGCTTGATATTGGTGGAAATCTGGAACACGCTGTCATACACGTCGATCCAGAACATCCAAAACATCCCAAACATGCTCAATGGATGTCATGTCTGGTGATTATTGATGGGTCATGTGAAAGAAATGCTATAACCACCCCCCAGCCACATCTAGCTGTAATATGAATCTGCAGGTAGTTAAAGCTAACCAACTAGGTTCAGTGTTAGGTAGCTAGCTAACATTAGCCTATAACAAGCACATTTTATTTTTATTTTTATTTATTTTACCTTTATTTAACTAGGCAAGTCAGTTAAGAACACATTTTTATTTACAATGACGGCCTACACTGGCCAAACCCGGACGACGCTGTGCCAATTGGATGTCTGATTCGAATAATATTACTACACAGATCGTACACGTAACGTTAGCTAGCGAGACAGCAAGCTAACGTTCGCTAACTAGCAACAGTACGCTTTAACTTGCAATGAAAATGACTTTCTGAGAAATTTAGAAACATATAATATCTTAAAATGTAGATTTGCTCTTACCCGTATACATGGGTGAACGCTTCACGGCAGACTGGAACCATTTAACTATGTGTTGTTTGTAGCTACATCTTGTTTGACCAGGGTTGTGTCAAGTCACTCCGGTTCACAGTGACCATTGCTTGTGCAGAAAGTATCCCATCACAACTATTTCCAACTGATCTGTCGACAGCAGCTGCTATATTCAGGGCATAGGAGTTAAAACTAGAGGTTATAGGAGTTAATACTAGAGGTTATAGGAGTTAAAACTAGAGGTTATAGGAGTTAATACTAGAGGTTATAGGAGTTAAAACTAGAGGTTACAGGAGTTAATAATATAGGTTATAAGAGTTAATACTAGAGGTTATAGGAATTAAAACTAGAGATTATAAGATTTAATACTAGAGGTTATAGGAGTTAATACTAGATGTTACAGGAGTTAATACTAGAGGTTATGGGAGTTAATACTAGAGGTTAAAGGATTTAGTACTAGAGGTTAAAGGAGTTAATACTAGAGGTTATAGGAGTTAAAACTAGAGATGATAAGAGTTAATACTAGAGGTTATAGGAGTTAATACTAGAGGTTATAGTAGTTAAAACTAGAGGTTACAGGAGTTAATAATATAGGTTATAGGAGTTAATACTAGAGGTTATAGGAGTTAATACTAGAGGTTACAGGAGTTAATAATAGAGGTTACAGGAGTTAAAACTAGAGATTATAAGAGTTAATACTAGAGGTTATAGGAGTTAATACTAGAGGTTACAGGAGTTAATACTAGAGGTTATATTAGTTAATACTAGAAGTTAAAGGAGTTAATACTGGTCTCCCGAGTGGCGCAGTGGCCACTAGAGATCCTTGTTCGAATCCAGGATCTGCTGTAGCCGGCCGCAACCGGGAGACCAATGGGGCGGCGCACAATTGGCCCAGCGTCGTCCAGGATAGGGGAGGGAATGGCAGGCAGGGAGGTAGCTCAGTTGATAGAGCATGGCGTTTGCAACGCCAGGGTTGTGGGTTCGATTCCCACGGGGGGCCAGTATGAAAATAATAATGTATGCACTCACTGTAAGTCGCTCTGGATTAGAGCGTCTGCTAAATGACGTAAATGTAAAAAATTTAATGTAAATGTTATATGAGTTAATACTAGAGGTTACAGGAGTTAATACTAGAGGTTATAGGAGTTAATACTAGAGGTTATAGGAGTTAATACTAGAGGTTAAAGGAGTTAATATTAGAGGTTATAGGAGTTAATACTAGAGGTTATATTAGTTAATACTAGAGGTTATATTAGTTAATACTAGAGGTTATATTAGTTAATACTAGAGGTTACAGGAGTTAATACTAGAGGTTATAGGAGTTAATACTAGAGGTTATATTAGTTAATACTAGAGGTTATAGGAGTTAGTACTAGAGGTTATAGGATTTAATACTACCAGCTGACCATGCACTCTCACACTAGCAGTACACATATAGTATATATACTTGTGCAAAAGTATACAGTACATATTATATGAATATACAGTACATATTATATAGTGTACATATTATATATAGTTAATATTATATACAGTACATATTATAGGAATATACAGTACATATTATATGAATATACAGTATATATTATATGCATATACAGTACATATTATATTATACACAGTACATATAATATTATATACAGTACATATAATATGCATATACAGTACATATTATATACAGTACATAATATATGCATATACAGTACATATTATAAATTAAAGGCCAAGAACACAGGCTTAGGCCCAAACTGGCAAGCTTTTAAGCAACTGATGAATAATTGTGTAAGACACATCAGAAAGGAGTTAAAACTAGAGGTTATAGGAGTTAATACTAGAGGTTACAGGAGTTAATACTAGAGGTTATAGTAGTTAATACTAGAGGTTATAGAGTTAACATTAGAGGTTACAGGAGTTAATACTAGAGGTTAAAGGAGTTAATACTAGAGGTTATAGGAGTTAGTACTAGAGGTTATAGGAGTTAATACTAGAGGTTAAAGGAGTTAATACTAGAGGTTAAAGGAGTTAATACTAGAGGTTATAGGAGTTAATACTAGAGGTTATATGAGTTAATACTAGAGGTTAAAGGAGTTAATACTAGAGGTTAAAGGAGTTAATACTAGAGGTTATAGGAGTTAATACTAGAGGTTATATGAGTTAATACTAGAGGTTTAAGGAGTTAATACTAGAGGTTATAGGAGTTAAAACTAGAGGTTATAGGAGTTAGTACTAGAGGTTATAGGAGCTAATACTAGAGGTTATAGGATTTAGTACTAGAGGTTAAAGGAGTTAATACTAGAGGTTATAGGAGTTTAAACTAGAGATGATAAGAGTTAATACTAGAGGTTATAGGAGTTAATACTAGAGGTTAAAGGAGTTAAAACTAGAGGTTATAGGAGTTAAAACTAGAGGTTACAGGAGTTAATACTAGAGGTTAAAGGAGTTAATACTAGAGGTTTAAGGAGTTAAAGCTAGAGGTTATAGGAGTTAATACTAGAGGTTATAGTAGTTAATACTAGAGGTTATAGGAGTTAAAACTAGAGTTTATAGGAGTTAATACTAAAGATTATAGGAGTTAATACTAGAGGTTATAGGAGTTAGTACTAGAGGTTATAGGATTTAATACTACCAGCTGACCATGCACTCTCACACTAGCAGTACACATATAGTATATATACTTGTGCAAAAGTATACAGTACATATTATATGAATATACAGTACATATTATATGAATATACAGTATATATTATATGCATATACAGTACATATTATATGCATATAGAGTAAATATGATATACATATATAGTACATATTATATGCATATACAGCACATATTATATGAATATACAGTACATATCATATACAATACATGTTATATTATACACAGTACATATAATATTATATACAGTACATATTATATGCATATACAGTAGATATTATATACAGTACATAATATCTGCATATACAGTACATATTATAAATTAAAGGCCAAGAACACAGGCTTAGGCCCAAACTGGCAAGCTGTTAACTGAGGAATAATTGTGTAAGACACATCAGAAAGGCTAAATCTGATGATTAGAGTTCTCAACTGACTTGCCTAGTTAAATAAAGGTCAAATAAATAAAAATAAAAATAAAATGTGCTTGTAAAGGGCTAATGTTAGCTAGCTACCTAACACTGAACCTGGTTGGTTAGCTTTAACTACCTGCAGATTCATACTACAGTCTGGAGGAAACAGGTACAAAAGTATCTATACCCACAGTAAAACGAGTCCTCTATCAACATAACCTGAAAGGCCGCTCAGCAAGGAAGAAGCCACTTCTCCAAAAACCACCATAAAAAAGCCAGACTACGGTTTGCAACTGCACATGGGGACAAAGATCGTACTTTTTGGAGAAATGTCCTCTGGTCTGATGAAACAAAAATAGAATTGTTTGGCAATAATGACCATTGTTATGTTTGGAGGAAAAGGGGGGTGGCTTGCAAGCCGAAGAACACCATCACAACCGTGAAGCACGGGGGTGGCAGTATCATAATAAATATAGTCATTTAGCAGACGCTCTTATCCAGAGAGACTTACAGGAGCAATTAAGGTTAAGTGCCTTGCTCAAGGGCACATCGACAGATTTTTCACCTAGTCGGCTCGGGGAATAGAACCAGCAACCTTTCGGTTACTGGCACAACGCTGTTAACCACTAAGCTACCTGCCTGTGGGGGTGCTTTGCTGCAGGAGGGACTGGTGCACTTCACAAAATAGATGGCATTATGAGGAAGGACAATTATGTGAATATATTGAAGCAACATCTCAAGACATCAATCAGGAAGTTAAAGCTTGGTTGCAAATGGGTCTTCCAAATGGACAATGATCCCAAGCATACTTCCAAAGTTGTTGCGAAATGGCTTAAGGACAACAAAGTCAAGGTATTGGAGTGGCCATCACAAAGCCTAACCTCAATCCTATAAAAATATGTGGGCAGAACTGAAAAAGCGTGTGCGAGCAAGGAGGCCTACAACCTGACTCAGTTACACCAGCTCTGTCAGGAGGAATGGGCCAAAATTCACCCAACTTATTGTGGGAAGCTTGTGGAAGGCTACCCGAAACGTTTGACCCAAGTTAAACAATTTAAAGGCAATGCTACCAAATACTAATTGAGTTTATGTAAACTTCTCACCCACTGGGAATGTGTGAAAAACTGAGTTTAAATGTACTTGGCTAAGGTGTATGTAAACCTCCGACTTCAACTGTACATGTCAGTTGTTTTGCTCTAGGACGCCCACAGGCCTCACAAGACTCATCTGAAGGCCCCCCGGTACCAGATAAAAAAGTGAATGGAAGTACAGTATATATAGAGGCTGTTGAGTACCAGAAATAAATACCCCCAAAAATAAAAATAAATCCCCCCCTTTCTTACAGTGCCTTGCAAAATGTATTAATCCCCCTAAATCACAGAATAACAGGATTTATTCCGGAATACAGAGTTAGTATGCGTCAAAAAAGTCCATTGCGCAAAACAGAAAACGCACTGGAACCAACAAGGCACACGGGGGAAATAACCCGGCGATACAAAATACAAGGAGCTCAACCGAGCTTAAGCAATAAACAATCACACACAAAGACAAAGGGGCAGAGGGAACACTTACAGTGCCTTGCAAAAGTATTCATCCCCCTTGGCATTTTTCCTATTTTGTTGCATTACAACCTGTAATATAAATTACTTTTTATTTGGATTTCATGTAATGGACGTAAAAATAATAGTCCAAATTGGTGAAATGAAAAAAATAACTTGTTTCAAAGAATTCAAAAAAATATATAACGGGAAAGTGGTGCGTGCATATGTATTCACCCCCTTTGATATGAAGCCCCTAAATAAGATCTGGTGCAACCAAATACCTTCAGAAGTCACATAATTAGTTAAATAAAGTCTGCCTGTGTGCAATCTAAGTGTCACATGATCTGTCACATGATCTCAGTATATATACACCTGTTCTGAAAGGTCCCAGAGTCTGCAACACCACTAAGCAAAGGGCACCACCAAGCAAGTGGCACCATGAAGACCAAGGAGCTCTCCAAACAGGTCAGTGACAAAGTCGTGGAGAAGTACAGATCAGGGTTGGGTTATAAAAAAATATCCGAAACTTTGTACATCCCACGGAGCACCATTAAATCAATTATTAATAAATTGAAAGAATATGGCACCACAACAAGGAGGGCATTAATCAGAGAGGCAACAAAGAGACCAAAGATAACCCTGAAGGAGCTGCAAAGTTCCACAGCGGAGATTGGAGTATCTGTCCATAGGACCACTTTAAGCCGAACACTCCACAGAGCTGGGCTTTACGGAAGAGTGGCCAGAAAAAAGCCATTGCTTAAAGAAACAAATAACCAAACACGTTTGGTGTTTGCCAAAAGGCAAGTGGGAGACTCCCCAAACATATGGAAGTAGGTACTCTGGTCAGATGAGACTAAAGTTTAGCTTTTTGGCCATCAAGGAAATCGCTATGTCTGGGGGGGAATATTTATGCACGCTCAAGTTTTCTGTTTTTCTGTCTTATTTCTTGTTTATTTCACAATAAAAAATATTTTGCATCTTTGTGTAAATCAAATGACACAAACCCCCCCAAAATTTATTTTAATTCCAGGTTGTACCAAATTTAGCAGACACTCTTATAGTTTGTGCATACATCTTTTTTCATACTGGCCCCCTGTGGGGATCGAACCCACAACCCTGGCGTTGCAAACACCATGCTCTACCAACGGAGCTACATCACTGCCGGCCATACTTTGGACGACGCTGGGCCAATTGTGCTCCACCCAATGGGACTCCCGGTTGCAGACGGCTACAACAGAGCCTGGATTCAAACCAGGATATCTAGTGGCACAGCTAGCCACTTAGACCACGGCGCCACTCGGGAGGTATCTCTTAGGTATATGACAGACACTTCAGAACATACTTCCTTTAGATATTTTGGTTGGACTATCTGTTGTTCAATGTAGTGAATCTGTTGTTCAATGTAGTGAATCTGTTGTTCAATGTAGTGAATCTGTTGTTCAATGTAGTGAATCTGTTGTTCAATGTAGTGAATCTGTTGCTCAATGTAGTGAATCTGTTGTTCAATGTAGTGAATCTGTTGTTCAATGTAGTGAATCTGTTGTTCAATGTAGTGAATCTGTTGTTCAATGTAGTGAATCTGTTGTTCAATGTAGTGAATCTGTTGTTCAATGTAGTGAATCTGTTGTTCAATGTAGTGAATCTGTTGTTCAATGTAGTGAATCTGTTGTTCAATGTAGTGAATCTGTTGTTCAATGTGTTTGTATGGGCTAATAGCTTTAACGGCAAAAATACTTCTTCATGAAATACTTTTTAAAATACATTTTTTATTTGATACTTCAAGTGGTCTTAAAATTCAAAATCATATAGCAGAAATTAACCTTGGTGTGACCTTTTAAAACAATTCCAATTCAATATGTCTTCCCTGTTAAACTAAAGATTACATTAAAAAAAAATATATATATATATATATACAGTACATATAAACAGTACATATCATATATAGTACCAATCATATTATATACAGTATATATTATATACAGTGCATATTATATACAGTACATATTAATTTACGTATGAAAAATGTATGCACTCACTCTGGATAAGAGTGTCTACTAAAAGACTAAAAAATGTTTAAAAAAAAGTATATACTACGGTACATATTATATACATATACAATACATGTTATATACAGTACATATTATATTCAGTACATATTATATACAGTACATATTATACACATATACAATAAATATTGTATACAGTACATATTATATACAGTACATATTAATATACATATACAGTACATATTATATTCAGTACATATTATGTACAGTACATTGTTTGTATTCTCTCTCTGAAGCTATAGGGGAGGCCTGGGTCAGGAGTTCAATCTCACAGCAACAGTATACGTATATACTGTAGAATGTAGATACTTCTACATACAGTACAATATTTAAAACACGTACATATACTCACATATGTCTATGTATATTGTCCATACTGTATGGACATATTCAGTTTTAGTGCATCTAAAAAATATTAGATCAAATGAATGTCAATGCGTTGTGGTCTGTATGCTATTGCTCATATCTTTTGTTGTTGTTTGAGCAGCTGCTCCAGTATTTTAAGAGTGTGTTACTGGAAACGTTGATTAGCCAATAGATAACATGGGCAACATGACAAGGAAAAACACAGAACAAACAGCATTATTATATTGACTAATCCTCTGATCTTCTGTGTTCCCATCCACCTTTTCCTGTACCTAACCAAATATACGACTCAGCCCAGTCACACAAGACAGATGCAACAACACTCATCTAATTTTGACTCAAAAATAGCTCGGCTGAAAATGACGGAAAAGTAGCGCAATTTTCTAATTTTGCTGTAGCCGCATCCCCCAGCCCCCCCCCCCCCGGGCGCCTTCAAAGGGAGTCAAGATGCCATTGGATGGAGGAGTGGTATACCACAAAATAATGCAATTTTCAACACAATGCAGTCTTTTTCCCAGCCGTAAGGCCTTGAGACCAGGGCTGCGTCCTAGATGCCACCCTATTCCCATATATTGCGCACTACCTTTTACACAGCTCTATGGTCCCTGATCAAAAGTGCACTGCATAGGAAATAGGGTGCCTTTTTGGGACACAGAACAGAAATCAGGACAATTCAAAACTCAGGTCCTTTTTTTTTTTGTGTGTGATTATTCAGTGCTTGTAGGAGGTAAACAGACCACGAGGATATGTTGGAATATGTTGCAGTCTAAGTCAGGTCCTTTTGCTGTACGATGATGGTAATTATGGAAGAGGGGGAAGAAACAAAATGAACAGAACAGACATAGCAGAACGAGCACAGCTGCCGTCTCCTCTCCCTCTCCCTCCCTCCCCTCCGCTACCCTTTCATGTAGCTACACTGATTGCAAGAACAAACAGGCATTAGACAGCATTGTCTTAAACACAATGTGTTAGTACCCTGCGTCTTTTTTTTGTTTCATTATAGGATATTTCATAGGAGTCTTGGTGGGGATGGGGGATTTGAGTTGTGTTTCATCACAATTTACCTGATGTAATGTGAAAGAGGTGTGTGTTGGAGAGTTTTTGTAAATGGGATGTGAATGATTGAGCGCTTTGTAGCTGTGAGGTACATCCGCAACCAAGAAACAAAATAAGATCATAACCGGCAGATATTAACTTCTCAACATATGACAGCTGTAACCCACACACAACTAGAACCCCCTCCCCCCTTACACACACACCACACACACACCTAGAACCCCCTCCCCCCCTTACACCCACACACACACCTAGAACCCCCTCCCCCCTTACACCCACACACACACCTGGAACCCCCTCCCCCTTACACCCACACACACACACACCTAGAACCCCCCCCCCCCTTACACACACCCACACACACACCTAGAACCCCCTCCCCCCTTACACCCCCACACACACACACCTAGAACCCCCTCCCCCTTACACACACCACACACACACCTAGAACCCCCTCCCCCTTACACCCCCCACACACACACACCTAGAACCCCCCCCTTACACCCACACACACACACACACACACACACACCTATAACCCCCTCCCCCTTACACACACCCACACACACACCTAGAACCCCCCCCCCCTTACACACACACACACACACACACACACACACACAAACACCTAGAACCCCCTCCCCCCTTACACCCACACACACACACCTAGAACCCCCTCCCCCCTTACACCCACACACACACACCTAGAACCCCCTCCCCCTTGAACCCACACACACACACCTAGAACCCCCTCCCCCTTACACACACCACACACACACCTAGAACCCCCTCCCCCCTTACACCCACACACACACACCTAGAACCCCCTCCCCCCTTACACACACCACACACACACCTAGAACCCCCTCCCCCTTACACCCACACACACACACCTAGAACCCCCTCCCCCTTACACACACACACACACACACACCTAGAACCCCCTCCCCCTTACACACACACACACCTAGAACCCCCTCCCCCTTACACCCCCCACACACACACACCTAGAACCCCCTCCCCCTTACACCCACACACACACACCTAGAACCCCCTCCCCCCTTACACACACCACACACACACCTAGAACCCCCCTCCCCCTTACACACACCACACACACACCTAGAACCCCCTCCCCCCTTACACACACCACACACACACCTAGAACCCCCTCCCCCTTACACCCACCCACACACACACCTAGAACCCCCTCCCCCTCCCCCTTACACCCACCCACACACACACACCTATAACCCCCCTCCCCCTTACACACACCACACACACACCTAGAACCCCCCCCCCCTTACACCCCCACACACACACACCTAGAACCCCCTCCCCCCTTACACACACCACACACACACCTAGAACCCCCCTTACACCCACACACACACACACACCTATAACCCCCTCCCCCTTACACACACCCACACACACACCTAGAACCCCCTCCCCCCTTACACACACACACACACAAACACCTAGAACCCCCTCCCCCCTTACACCCACACACACACACCTAGAACACCCTCCCCCCTTACACACACCACACACACACCTAGAACCCCCTCCCCCTTACACACACACACACACACACCTAGAACCCCCTCCCCCTTACACCCACCCACACACACACCTAGAACCCCCTCCCCCCTTACACACACCGAGACTCCAACAACAGCAACACTAGCTATATCAGTTTAATATCTGATTACGTTTTGTCATCCATGATGGCAGCAACACTAGCTATATCGGTTCCTTGGTGGACCTGCTGCTTTCTGCCCATAGCGACCAGCCACTCTGAGTCCCAAAGGGAACCCTATCCCCTATATAGTACACTTCTTTTGACTAGCCACCATGGGGCATTTGCGATGCAAGCCCAGTTTTTTGTATGAAGAGATCTCTGCTCGGTCTCTGGCCTTCGAAGGCCGTGTACGTATTAGGAGGGAAGGTGACCCTGGATCACTGCCTTGTTATCAATGGAACAGTGTGTGTGTGTGTGTGTGTGTGTAAGTGTGTGTGTGTGTGTGTGTGTGTTCGTCTGCAGTGAACTTTACAAAATCCAATAAATCCCAGTTTATAAGCCGGTGGGTACCGGAAGGGACAGCCTAGACAATTGTTGCAAAAAAGCATTGGATGGAAGAGACACATGATTTTACTAGCGCAACCTGGTGGAACAGTGATGGAGGGAAACCAGTTCAGTTTATTGACATTATTACCCACAACCTCCCAGCCGTCAGAATCAGAATATTCGTATTTTATGCCTGTGTCTTTTACGGTTTATGGTGTTTTCTCTTTCTGATCAGTCCTTTCCTTCATCTGTTTATCATCTGTCTGTGTATTCTGTTTACTGTGGCAGCACCGTTCCACCCAAGTCAAATTCCTGTACATGCAAATGTATTTGGTGTACAAAGGTGATTTCTGATTCTTTGGAAGAGGTTGTGTACTCTCTATGTTCACCAGACAAATATAAACCTGAGGGTTTGAACAAACCAATGTGCTAATCAACCAACTCCATGGCATTTTGTGATGGATATATAAACAGCATTATGTATTAGAAAGCACCTGACTAGCATGCTCATCCATGTACAGCGCAATCATAACTAGTGAGCTGACTCAACTAGCCTACATCCTTACTGAGAGAAATCACATTTCATGACACACAGTCCTGTTATTATAGCATGTTAGTCAGCGGCTGTGATTGAACCACTCTCAATCCTCTGGCTGACCCAGACCAGTTTCCCTTTAATTCAGTATAGACATGAATCAATGTTACTGTCAATATTATGTTAATTCAGTATAGACATGAATCCATCTTACTATCAGTATCATGTTAATTCAGTATAGATATGAATCAATAATACTATCAATATCATGTTAATTCAGATTAGACATTAATCAATAATACTATCAATATCATGTTCATTGCGTTTAGACATGAATCAATGTTAATATTAATATCATGTTAATTCTTTATACATTAATCCATCTTACTATCAGTATCATGTTAATTAATTATAGATATGAATCAATGTTACTGTCAATATCATGTTAATTCATTATAGATATGAATCAATGTTACTGTCAGTATCATGTTAATTCATTATAGATATGAATCAATGTTACTATCAGTATCATGTTAATTCATTATAGATATGAATCAATGTTACTGTCAATATCATGTTAATTCATTATAGATATGAATCAATGTTACTGTCAGTATCATGTTAATTCATTATAGATATGAATCAATGTTACTGTCAATATCATGTTAATTCATTATAGACATGAATCAATGTTACTGTCAATATCATGTTAATTCATTATAGATATTAATCAATGTTACTGTCAATATCATGTTAATTCATTATAGAAATGAATCAATGTTACTGTCAGTATCATGTTAATTCATTATAGATATGAATCAATGTTACTGTCAATATCATGTTAATTCATTATAGACATGAATCAATGTTACAGTCAGTATCATGTTAATTCATTATAGATATGAATCAATGTTACTGTCAATATCATGTTAATTCATTATAGACATGAATCAATGTTACTGTCAATATCATGTTAATTCATTATAGATATGAATCAATGTTACTGTCAATATCATGTTAATTCATTATAGACATGAATCAATGTTACTGTCAGTATCATGTTAATTCATTATAGATATGAATCAATGTTACTGTTAATATCATGTTAATTCATTATAGACATGAATCAATGTTACTGTCAATATCATGTTAATTCATTATAGACATGAATCAATGTTACTGTCAATATCATGTTAATTCATTATAGACATGAATCAATGTTACTGTCAGTATCATGTTAATTCATTATAGATATGAATCAATGTTACTGTCAATATCATGTTAATTCATTATAGATATGAATCAATGTTACTGTCAATATCATGTTAATTCATTATAGATATTAATCAATGTTACTGTCAATATCATGTTAATTCATTACAGATATGAATCAATGTTACTGTCAATATCATGTTAATTCAGTATAGATATGAATCAATGTTACTGTCAATATCATGTTAATTCATTATAGACATGAATCAATGTTACTGTCAGTATCATGTTAATTCAGTATAGATATGAATCAATGTTACTGTCAATGTCAGGTTGGCCTCCTTTATTAGAGACCAGGATTTATTTGAAGGGGAATTTAAAGACCAGGAGGAATATATGACTTTAGGGTCAGGGGTCAGAGGATGGGGTCACGGTAACACCGCAGAGGACGGGGTCAGAGGACGGGGTCACGGTAACACCGTCTAGTAAATCTCTCTCTGAAATGATGCCGCTATGGATTCCTCTCTCTGCCCTCTTGCCTTGTTGTGCTTTGGGTCTAATTGAAAAGAGCATGACGGGAGGTATGGGGTCAGGATTAGTCACCCGCGGGATATACAGGGCATTCAGAAAGTATTCAGACCCCTTATTCTAAAATTGATTTTGTTATTCATCAATCTACACACAATACCGCATAATGACAAGGCAAAAAGGTTTTTAGAAATTAAAAACCAGAAATACCTTATTTACATACTGTAAGTGTTTCGGACCCTTTGCTATGAGACTTGAAATTGAGCTCAAGTGCATCCTGTTTCCATTGATCATCCTTGAGATGTTTCTACAACTTGATTGGAGTCCACCTGTGGTAAATTCAATTGATTGGACATGATTTGGAAAGGAACACACCTGTCTATATAAGGTCCCACAGTTGACAGTGCATGTCAGAGCAAAAACTTAGCCATGAGGTCGAAGGAGTTGTGTCAAGGCACAGATCTGGGGAAGGGTACCAAGACATTTGTGCAGCATTGAAGGTCCCCCAAGAACACAGTGGCCTCCATCATTCTTAAATGGAAGAAGTTTGGAACCACCAAGACACTTCCTAGGGTTGGCCGCCCGAACTGAGCAATCGGGGGAGAAGGGCCTTGGTCAGGGAGGTGACCAAGAACCCAATGGTCACTCTGACAGAGCTCCAGAGTTCCTCTGTGGAGATGGGAGTGTAAGGGTTGGTGTGAGGTGTGACCCAGGTGCGGTGCAGGATAGACAGTAGACAGTAGGCAGAGATGGTGAAACAAGGATCTTTACTGGTGGTCCCAAAACCAGGATACAAAATAACGGACTTGTCACAATAAAATAAAGGAGGAGCAAATTGGTCTCCAAAAACAGGCTGAAACAACAATGAAACAGGGAGAACACTTCTCAAGTACCTGTACATATACCTGTACAGCCACCAATTGTACAAGTTCTCCCACTTAAAAAGATGAGAGAGGCCTGTAATTTTCATCATAGGTACACGTCAACTATGACAGACAAATTGAGAAAAGAAAATCCAGAAAATCACATTGTAGGATGTTTAATGAATTTATTTGCAAATTATGGTGGAAAATAAGTATTTGGTCACCTACAAACAAGCAAGATTTCTGGCTCTCACAGACCTGTAACTTCTTCTTTAAGAGGCTCCTCTGTCCTCCACTTGTTACCTGTATTAATGGCACCTGTTTGAACTTGTTATCAGTATAAAAGACACCTGTCCACAACCTCAAACAGTCACACTCCAAACTCCACTATGACCAAGACCAAAGAGCTGTCAAAGGACACCAGAAACAAAATTGTAGACCTGCACCAGGCTGGGAAGACTGAATCTGCAATAGGTAAGCAGCTTGGTTTGAAGAAATCAACTGTGGGAGCAATTATTAGGAAATGGAAGACATACAAGACCACTGATAATCTCCCTCGATCTGGGGCTCCACGCAAGATCTCACCCCGTGGGGTCAAAATGATCACAAGAACGGTGAGCAAAAATCCCAGAACCACACGGGGGGGACCTAGTGAATGACCTGCAGAGAGCTGGGACCAAAGTAACAAAGCCTACCATCAGTAACACACTACGCCACCAGGGACTCAAATCCTGCAGTGCCAGACGTGTCCCCCCTGCTTAAGCCAGTACATGTCCAGGCCCGTCTGAAGTTTGCTAGAGTGCATTTGGATGATCCAGAAGAGGATTGGGAGAATGTCATATGGTCAGATGAAACCAAAATATAACTTTTTGGTAAAAACTCAACTCGTCGTGTTTGGAGGACAAAGAATGCTGAGTTGCATCCAAAGAACACCATACCTACTGTGAAGCATGGGGGTGGAAACATCATGCTTTGGGGCTGTTTTTCTGCAAAGAGACCAGGACGACTGATCCGTGTAAAGGAAAGAATGAATGGGGCCAAGTATCGTGAGATTTTGAGTGAAAACCTCCTTCCATCAGCAAGGGCATTGAAGATGAAACGTGGCTGGGTCTTTCAGCATGACAATGATCCCAAACACACCGCCCGGGCAACGAAGGAGTGGCTTCGTAAGAAGCATTTCAAGGTCCTGGAGTGGCCTAGCCAGTCTCCAGATCTCAACCCCATAGAAAATCTTTGGAGGGAGTTGAAAGTCCGTGTTGCCCAACGACAGCCCCAAAACATCACTGCTCTAGAGGAGATCTGCATGGAGGAATGGGCCAAAATACCAGCAACAGTGTGTGAAAACCTTGTGAAGACTTACAGAAAACGTTTGACCTGTGACATTGCCAACAAAGGGTATATAACAAAGTATTGAGAAACTTTTGTTAGTGACCAAATACTTATTTTCCACCATAATTTGCAAATAAATTCATTAAAAATCCTACAATGTGATTTTCTGGAAAAAAATTTCTCATTTTGTCTGTCATAGTTGACATGTACCTATGATGAAAATTACAGGGCTCTCTCATCTTTTTAAGTGGGAGAACTTGCACAAATGGTGGCTGACTAAATACCTTTTTTCTCCACTGTATGTCTTGTGTCTTGAGCCGTTGAATTGCGACTCCACTTTGTCTCTGTACTGACATTTTGCCTGTTTGTTTGCCTTACAGGGGCATAACTGGACTTTTTGTACTCAACCATATTCCCAGTCACCGTGCCATGGCTAGGATCTCAATGGCACATTTGAAATTAATTGCAAATTGAAAGGAACACCGCCGCTACATCAAATGTGCGTGAATTGAGGAGAAAACTGAAGTGAAGAGGAAATTCATCAACATTAGGAGGGTAGTGGAAGCTGATAGAAATACTTCTTTGTAAAACCCATTTCATGTTACTTTGGCAAACTCTTAACACTAAATGAATTCAAGCACTCAATCTTTCAATAGCCTACCAGTGACTTTCACCTTGGGAAAGGGGATTAAAAGGGAACTGTATATATTTGTTTAAAGAAGCAGGAATTAAGAAGGTTATTGGCCTATATAGCTTTAGATTTGCTGTAGATGATATGGATGTTAGGAAAATGTCTCAATTGTTTAGATCCGATTGTTAAAAAAGAATTTCCAGTCATTGAAAGTGCTAGCTAGAAAAATAACCTATTCTCATCATCATCTTGCAAAGTTCAAGGTAACAGCTGGTGCTGATTTATGAATAGGCTACAAATAAATTATGTTCGTTTAAAAAAGTGCTGAATCTCAGATCCCTGCCATCTCTCTGTCTGTGTCTGTCTGTCCCCCCAGCTTCCATGTAAGACACACAAAATCTGACAAAGCTTCCAGGTAGGACCCAAAGAGTCTGAGACAGCTTCCAGGTGGGAAACCAACCTAGTCTGAGACAGATTCCAGGTAGGACCCACAGAGTTTGCAACAGCTTCCAGGTAGAAGACTGACATAGTCTGAGCAAGCTTCAATTTAGGACTCACAGAGTTGAGGCAGTTTCCAGGTAGGAGACAGACAGTCTTCGACAGCTTCCAGGTAGGAGTATCACAGAGTTTGAGACAGCTTCCAGGTAGGAGACCGACAGAGTCTGAGGAAGCCTCCACAAGCTTCCAGCTAAGAGACCGGTAAAGTCTGAGGAAGCTTCCAGGTAGGACGCACAGAGTCTGACAGCTTCCAGGTAGGAGACCCACAGAGTCTAAGATAGCTTTCAGGACCGAGACCGACAGAGTCTGAGACACCTTTCAGGTAGGAGACAAACAGAATCTGAAACAGCTTCCAGGTAGGAGACCGACAGGGTCTGAGACAGATTCCAGATAGGACCCACAGAGTCTGAGAAAGCTTCCAGGTAGG